>NW_027638734.1:0-185000 GCF_951216825.1 Electrona antarctica
CCTGCATTTGATTATTTTTCTAAGTGTCAGAGTTTGGAAGTGCTTGTTTTCAATAACACAACATTTTGCTGCCTCCTGCATTATGTGACATTTAGAAACAGGTGGTACGGCAGGACGGTTGAGTGATTTCCAACGAGCGCTTCCAAACTCCAACACTCCATGCTGCTCAATGTTTTGCCACTCAGTCTAGATGAGGGGGGCGTGTCCTGATGGGAAAATCATGCCTGTGCAGGAAGTGAGGTAGGCCTACCAGGAACAGCTATAAAAGTACAGGAAGTCAGGCGCCCAGAGGGAGGGTTCCATTTTAGGTATCAAAACACAAAGAGTGTTTGGTTGTTTTTGTCAGAGAGACTCTTTAGAGCCAACAATACTGAATACTGGACCAGAATCAGAAATGGATAAACCACATGAGTAGCATGTCTGGAAAACGTGGAGATCTGAAGAAGAAAAGTTTGGTCAGGGAACATTTCTGAGAGTTTAGCTCTGAATGTATTCAGAGCTTTAATTTGGACAAAGCCAGGGGAACCTGCTGTACGTGGCCTCCTGACTTGAAGGTTGGGTGAGCAATATACTTTTTCCCTTTTTGAACATTTGGTTTGAACATTAACATTTGTATTTTGAAATCTATTGATTGTTCAATTGAATTATTTTGTTTGATCAAGTTTAAGTCATATTATTGCAAAATAATGCAATTTAAAATATTGCAATTTCAAAAGTTTCCTTTTGGTCTGCATTACAGTTTTTTTACAGTATAAATAATTACTGATGTAGGTACAGGACCTTCATATATTTTAGTTATTTTAAGTTACCCATTTAGGCCTGACGTCGAAATAAAATAAAAAAAAGTCTTCTGAAAGAATATATATTCAAAGATTTGTGCCGCATTTTCACGATTTTTCAAAAATAGCAGACCTACAAGCTCGTAGCGCGCGCCACTCGGTGGCGCGCTACGAGCTTGTAGATCTGCTATTTTTCAATAGCTAAAGCATAACATAATGCAGCAGGCCACCAGGAAAGGTCCGGGCGTGCTGCCATTCTGCCAGTACTATCATGATAATCTCACTGTACCTGTATCAGTGAGTGACAAATAAACCCTCTACAAAGTGTTGTGTACAGTAGTTGTCTGTTGGTTTGTATCATTTATGTTGTTCTGTAAAAGTGGTGGTATTAGGGCTTGTTTGTTTGTGTGTGCCTCGACGGAGCGGGCGGTAGAGTTTCTGCTATCTGCGCGCTGGTTGTGGTGGGGCCGGTCTGGGCCAAATTCACGCGAAAATGACCGGGCCGAATTTTTGTCCCAGTCCAGCCCTGTCTCTGCCCCATAGAGCAGGACGGATTTAACATTGGAGTTGAATATTCTGATTTTAGTTTTTTCTTGTATCTCCCTAGAGCAGGGGTTCTCAACGTTTTTGGCCGGGGACCCCCGGAAATGCTTTGGCAATGTCTCGGGACCCCCGCCCCGTCCCCTCCCGACCCCCAATATAAATTGACTGCTACAATAACCTTAGGCTAAACCATTTTTAGTGGAGCAGATTAAGTCAATATATCATAAGAATCGTTCACTTGATCATACAAGCACCAAAATTGGCACACAAGTGCTTCGGAACCTACTCTCTCAGAAAAGTACGTTGTCCACTTGAAAAAACAAAATGGACACCACTTTTTCAAGATGGCCGCCATTCGAGGTGGTTTTAAACAGTGTTTGAGTTATATTGAGCTATAAAATCCTATTTTGATGGCATATACATCAAAATATATGTTTCTGAGTATGATAAATCCAATTCTGCATTTAAAACATCAAAATTATTGAATATTATGATGATGTGGGACAAACAATGGGAATTAAATGATAAAGTGCGGCAGATTAAGTCCATATTCCATAATCCTTCATGTGGTGGTACAAGCACCAGATTTGGCACAATTGATGTCCAGGATGTACTTTCTAGGAAAATTATGTTTTCCAGCTGAGAATCCAAGATGGCCGACCAGTTTTCAAGATGGCCACCTCGTCAAATTAATAAGTAGAACTTTAGTGAACAGAAATGTGTGATCCACACATTGATCCAAACATCAAAATGAATGTATTCTGATGGTGTCAATTTAATTCCAATATGGCCGCCGGTTTTCAAGATGGGGGCTATTACGCAACTCAAAAATTGCGTTTTCGGAAGCTGTCTGATCACAGATATTGTTGAAGGGCAACATCACCATTCATTGAAATGCTGTGATCAAGCTCTATTGGTTTGTAATTTTGTATATAAGAGTGATGTCAAAGCACAACCAGGACACACTGGTGACATCACTGCTGTGAGACTCCGCATGGGGTTCAGTGTCGGCTTGTAACGTAGCTGTAGTTGTGGTTTACTAACTGTTGTAGTCGTGTACTCACTGTAGTTTGTAGTATACTTTAGTGTCCTAAATGCTATCTAATAAGCCCCTGTATACTGTATATCTCAAATAGAAGTTTAGTTAGTTGTAGCATTGTAGTTGATAGCCGCACCTGAATTGACAGGATGTGTCAGCGTGGGAGAGCTGAGACAAGGGTAACAGGGATTCAGTTACCTGGATGGTGTACAGATCGCACAGGACTTGCACTGGATGAATGGTCGGGCTAGGTGTAGGACACCAGATGCTTGAACCTAGATGCATCCCATATTTCAATGTGCTTTGATGTTTTGTACGTTTGGGTGGTAAAAGGATATAGCCCTCTGCCTTTAACCGTATAACACAAGATGTTCCGCTACTAAAACTGATTGGAGGAAGTGTCAAACAGATACGAAAGAGGAGTTGAAGTCTCCCCGTATTTCAGGCAATACACCTGTTGCCCATCATGTTAGACTCATCCAGATTGGATGATGGAGGTGGCAGTGAGGATACATTGAGGCAAAACAGTACAAAGTATCACCAAAATTGTCGGGCAAATGTTTAGCAACTGAAACTCCAGCGTTCCACTAAGAGAGCAGCTGAAATTCAGAATGATCCTGGTGAAGGACATGCAAAAATTCAAAGAGTGCAGTGCAGCGGATGTGATCTCCCCCCCATCGAAGCCCTGTATGACGATCGTTGTGTCAGCAAAGCTCGTCGTGGAATTATGAGGGACCCAAGCCATCCCAACCGCAGGCTGTTTGAGATGCTGCCACATGGAAAACCTTTTCGCAGTCTCGAAGCCACTGGAAATAGACTGCAAATAAGCTTCTTTCCCCAAACAATCAGATACATGAACGAACTGATAAGAACCAGGGCGAGTTTACCTAACTTTGCTACTACAGGGAAACATGTACATATGTTACTATTTTTCTAGCACTCTTTATTCTATCCCTTTGTTTTGCTGTGCTTGCTGTGTTTTTTGTTGTTTGAATATTATGCTATTATATCTATGCCGCTGCATTGTCTGTAAGGAAGCCAATTAAAAATAAGTTTTACTCTTATATACCTGTACATAAGATGTAACAATAAAGTCCAACCTTGAACCTTGATCTAGGTTCAAGCATCTGGTGCCCTACACCTAGCCCGACCGTTCATCCAGTGCCATTTAAGTCCTGTGCGATCTGTACACCATCCAGGTAACTGAAGCCCCTTGTCTCAGCTCTCCCACACTGGCACATCTTGTCAATTCAGGTGCGGCTATCTAACTACAATACTACAACTAACTAAACTTCTAGTGGAGATATATACAGGGGCTAATTAGCATTTAGGACACTAAAGTATACAACAAACTACAGTGAGTACACTACAACAGTTAGTAAACCACAACTACAGCTATGCTACAAGCCGACACTGAACCCCATGCAGAGTCTCACAGCAGTGATGTCACCAGTGTGTCCTGGTTGTGCTTTGACATCACTCTTTATACAAAATTATAGAGCTTGATCACAGCATTTCAATGCATGATCAACGAATGATGTTGCCCTTCAACAATATCTATGATCATATACAGCTTCCGAAAACGCTAATTTTGAGTCACGTAATAACTGCATCTTGCAAACTGGCGGCCATATTGGAATTCAATTCCAACACCATTAAGTTCTTACAGTCAGAATACTTTCATTTTGATGTTTGGATCATTAACACATTTGAATTCTACTTCGAAAACCTTTTTGTTGTTTTGTTTTCTTGCATTTGGTGAGGCGGCCATCTTGAATACTGGCAGCCATCTTGGATTTTCAGCTGGATAAGGTACTTTTCATAGAAATACATCCTGGACATCATGTGTGCCAAATGTGGTGCTTGTACCACCAAGTGAAAGATTCTTATGGAATATTGACTTAATTTGCCCCAGCTTTTCGTTTAATTCCCATTGTATCATCATAATATTCAATCATTTTGAATTGGATTTCTCATACTCAGAAACATACATTTTGATGTATAGGCCATCACAATAAGATTATTCAATCAAACTATAGTTCAAACACTGTTTAAAACCATTTTGAAAGGCGGCCATCTTGAAAAATGGTGGCCATTTTGTTTTTTCAAGTGGACAACGTACTTTTCTGAGAGAGTAGGTTCTGAAGCACTTGTGTGCCAAATTTGGTGCTTGTATGATCAAGTGAACGATCGTTTCAGTAATCTGCTCCACTATTTGGGCGGGAACCCCTTTTGGTGTTTTAAGCATTGTTATAATTTAGCTATTGAAAAATAGCAGATCTACAAGCTCATAGCGCGCCACCGAGTGGCGCGCTACGAGCTTGTAGGTCTGCTATTTTTGAAAAATCGTGAAAATAAAATTTAAATCTTTTTTATTTTTTATTTTTTTTAAATTATTTGGGGACCCCCTAAAATAATGGGGTGCCCTGACCCTGATAAATTGTTGTATTTTTGTTTTATGGGATTGCATGTAACACCTTTTCTTTATTTAGGGTGGGTCTAATATGGTTTTGAGGGGAGTGTCTTATGGGTTCTGGTTATCTGTGCAGCCAATGACCTGCATCTCCATGACCTTCTCACTGGGGGTGTGGTCTATAAATGTTTGGTGGTTATTGTGCCCTGTATTGTCTGTCCTGATGAAGCTCTAACCCAGGGGTTCTCAACCTTTTTGGCCGGGGACCCCCGAAAATGCTTTGGCAACGTCTCGGGACCCCCGCCCCGCCCCCTCCCGACCCCCAATATAAATTGACTGCTACAATAACCTTAATAATAGAGACAATACACCATAAATAAATACTGAAACCATCATCATTAGGGAAGGTGTATGCATGTACTATGTGTACTATATGTAAATTCTTCATTTCCACTTTACAGCCATTCAGTTACAAATTATTTGAAAATAATTTGGGGACCCCCCAAAATAATTTGGCGACCCCTCGAGGGGTCGCGACCCACGGGTTGAGAACCCCTGCTCTAACCGACCGAAACGTCGACCCAATAAAGAGCAACATTTTGGCATAGTGTCTGACAGTGTGCGGGACCTTTTCTTTGTTTTTCAAAGATACCCTTTTTAAGTAGGCTCTATTGCCCTACGCACCTGTCACTAGCCTTCTGAGGTGGCCTGTCACCTGTCACTAGCCTTCTGAGGTGACCTGTCACCTATCACTAGCCTTCTGAGGTGACCTGTCACCTGTCACTAGCCTTCTGAGGTGTGCATCGGCCTTTTGATAAAGAGTGACCTGCAGCAACGGCCGTTGGGATCGGGACTCGAACCTGCTACATTGTAGCCTAGGAGCCTATAGCTGGACATCTACGCCAGCAGTCCGGGCCACACTCCGTTTACAAAGTGTTCCTTTCGTCCTCCAACAGAGACTTATGGCAGGCCATTAACTGGAATGTAAATATTATGGGGCAGGCGGCGCTTCGATGAATGCATGTCAGAATGTAGGTGGCACGCCACGCACCACAGGCACGGTAAATCACATTTCAGTTCAGACAACAAAGGGCAGTGTGGGCTTCACGGCCACCACGTCTAGTTAACCCATTTTGACCTGAGAACGATTCTACAAAATGTCTTCTAAATCATGACAGTTTTCTGAAAAGCCCTATGTTTCTATGTCAGTGGTTCTCAAACATTTTCATGTCAAGAACACCCAAGATTATATGCAATTGGCCGCCGACCCCCATCTGAAAATATGTTGTTCCAGGGACCCCCCAGAAGCAACTTTGTCTCTGAAAGAATATATATTCAATGATTTGCGCCACATTTTCACGATTTGTCAAAAATAGCAGACCTACAAGCTCATAGCGCGGCTCTCGGTGCCGCGCTATGAGCTTGTAGGTCTGCTATTTTTCAACAGCTAAAGCTAAACCAAAACGGGTTCCCGCCCAGTATGGGTTAATGTGTTTTAAAAGCGGGTGCAGTTAACGGTGCACACAGGTCACACTGTCTTCTCTCTCTCTCTCTGAACATCTTTATCACTGTAAATGAAGCACAGATTCATAATAATAGACAGAATACTGTACAATACAACCAGTAAGACGCCCTGAGGGCGAGAAGGCCTTTAGGGCGAGCACGCCTCCGCCTGGGTGACGGCAGACTGCTGGGCGAGGTCGCGTGCACGCCTCCGCCTGGGTGACGGCAGACTGCTGGGCGAGGTCGCGTGCACGCCTCCGCCTGGGTGACGGCAGACTGCTGGGCGAGGTCGCGTGCACGCCTCCGCCTGGGTGACGGCAGACTGCTGGGCGAGGTCGCGTGCACGCCTCCGCCTGGGTGACGGCAGACTGCTGGGCGAGGTCGCGTGCACGCCTCCGCCTGGGTGACGGCAGACTGCTGGGCGAGGTCGCGTGCACGCCTCCGCCTGGGTGACGGCAGACTGCTGGGCGAGGTCGCGTGCACGCCTCCGCCTGGGTGACGGCAGACTGCTGGGCGAGGTCGCGTGCACGCCTCCGCCTGGGTGACGGCAGACTGCTGGGCGAGGTCGCGTGCACGCCTCCGCCTGGGCGACGGCAGACTGCTGGGTGAGGTGGCGTGCACGCCTCCGCCTGGGTGACGGCAGACTGCTGGGTGAGGTGGCGTGCACGCCTCCGCCTGGGCGACGGCAGACTGCTGGGCGAGGTGGCGTGCACGCCTCCGCCTGGGTGACGGCAGACTGCTGGGTGAGGTGGCGTGCACGCCTCCGCCTGGGTGACGGCAGACTGCTGGGCGAGGTCGAGTGCACGCCGCCGCCTGGGTGACGGCAGACTGCTGGGCGAGCGCTGGCGCTTTGACATGGGTTGTCAGATCAACATATGGAATGAATTCTGTACTGGCCATATATGGAGCGTGTCTTGAGTGTACAGGGTTTGATGAGGTCAGATCGACATATGGAATGTCAGAACAGGTCAGCTCCATATATGGAGATCTAAGGGTGGCAGCGGGGGCAGTGTCTTGAGTGTACAGGGTTTGATGATGGCCCAGGTAGGGCCGGGCCTTAATTTTCGGGCCTGTTGAGAACTCTAGTTTAGAGAGGATACGGAAACGATCTGTGTGTGTGTGTGCATGTATGTTGTTTTGATTGATTGATTGATTGATTGAACAGTTTGCAGAATTACAGTTCAAGTACAACTCAATACAAAAACTGTTAACAGTGAGTGGACGACACCATAAAGCATTACACTTGTTTACAATAGGGCCCACCATTTTCAATTCATCATAACATTTAGAGACGTACGAATATACACAACTACAGTATATAGTCAAAAGGAAATCATCATAGGAGGTAAAAAGGGAAAATAAACATTATGCTATTATATACATTGAGGGGGAACAGGGGTGGGCGGTGGGGGGGGGATTCAGATTTGACGGGGGCCAGTTTCCAATTGCAGCCGTCCGTAGGTGCCCTTTGAGAGCAGTTTTGAAGGAGTCAAGGGATTCTCATGTCTTAATGACTGTTCTAGACATTTTACAGTACAAAATATGTTCATCCTTTTGTACACACACATTCACAGCACCGACGGTGGATGTAACTGTACAGGCGCAACACGCAACACATCTCTCTGTTTTTGAGGGGCGCTATAGCCCCTCCTATATACAGGTTTAATGTTTGTTTTAGTTCAATGTTTGTTTTAAAAAAACGCCATTGACAATAAAGATAATTTAATGTTTGTGTTGACAACATGGTTTGTTTTACGTAGAAGGGAGTTCCAGCCGTGCCTCTAGCCTATAGCAGGCCAGTCTGGTGCATCTCAGGAGCCTAGCCTATAGCAGGCCAGTCTGGTGCATCTTAGGAGCCTCTAGCCTATAGCAGGCCAGTCTGGTGCATCTCAGGAGCCTCTAGCCTATAGCAGGCCAGTCTGGTGCATCTCAGAAGCCTCTAGCCTATAGCAGGCCAGTCTGGTGCATCTTAGGAGCCTCTAGCCTATAGCAGGCCAGTCTGGTGCATCTCAGGAGCCTCTAGCCTATAGCAGGCCAGTCTGGTGCATCTCAGGAGCCTCTAGCCTATAGCAGGCCAGTCTGGTGCATCTCAGAAGCCTCTAGCCTATAGCAGGCCAGTCTGGTGCATCTCAGGAGCCTCTAGCCTATAGCAGGCCGGTCTGGTGCATCTCAGGAGCCTCTAGCCTATAGCAGGCCGGTCTGGTGCATCTCAGGAGCCTCTAGCCTATAGCAGGCCAGTCTGGTGCATCTCAGGAGCCTCTAGCCTATAGCAGGCCAGTCTGGTGCATCTCAGGAGCCTCTAGCCTATAGCAGGCCAGTCTGGTGCATCTCAGGAGCCTCTAGCCTATAGCAGGCCAGTCTGGTGCATCTCAGGAGCCTCTAGCCTATAGCAGGCCAGTCTGGTGCATCTCAGGAGCCTCTAGCCTATAGCAGGCCAGTCTGGTGCATCTCAGGAGCCTCTAGCCTATAGCAGGCCAGTCTGGTGCATCACAGGAGCCTCTAGCCTATAGCAGGCCAGTCTGGTGCATCTCAGGAGCCTCTAGCCCAGGGCTACTCAACTTTGGATGGCCCAAGGGCCACTCAGCAAAATGCCAGAAGTCCAAGGGCCGCAAGCCCAGGGGTGAAAGTGGCTTTCCTTTCTTACAGGATCTCCCAGAAATTTCATTCTGCGGCGACACCAGGACGCGCCGCGTTGCGGCGCGGCCAAAAAAATTTTGGGGTTTCTAACCCCACAGTACCCCTGAAATGCATAGAAAACTGCTTTTTTTTAGCACAGCCAATAAAAAAATTGGGGGTTCAAACCCCACAGTACCCCTGAAATGCATAGAAAACTGCTTTTTTTTGGCACAGCCAATAAAAACATTGGGGGTTCAAACCCCACAGTACCCCTGAAATGCATAGAAAACTGCTTTTTTTTTTTGATGATAGCATCCTTATTTTTAAAATCGGCAAACAGTGACTCACTCGCGTCCAGCCAACATGTTTTAATGAGCTCTCCTTCAGTGAAAGGTCTTTTGCTTCTCGCCACATTCCACGCCACTTTGTATGACGCCTCTGTAATTCTGTCACTCTCTTTACAGCTGACTCTCAGCGTGTTTTGTTGCCCACGTAAGGCTGCAATAAGTGAGCGTATTTTATCCTTTCTTATGTTGGTACCTGGTGGGTATTCGTCACCGAAATCCCCGTGAAGTGTGGTATGGTGACGCTTAATATTGTCACGTTTTGCGACTGCAATTGGCCTCTGACAAAGGAGACACACTGGCTTGTTGTTTATTTCCACGAATGCAAACTCTTCTTCCCACTTCTCCTGAAACACTCTGTGCTCATCTGCTAGTTTTCGTTTCGCCATGTTGCTGCAGCCTGTTTACATGCAGCCTGTTTTGTTTGCGCGCCCTGTGACTTGTTGTGCACTCACTTCCTCGTATGACGGCGCTGCGTGCCGAACGCGAGCCGATCTACAAATTATCAACGCGTTGTGGATACACTACTTGTGGACTTGTAGATCGACATGAATGAAGACAACTCGCCCACTTTTTGTCAGGTAGAGTAGAACAGCTCAATAGCTTACACATGATCGCCCTCTTGTGGTTAGAAACGCTAGAAATATTTTTTCTACATGCAAAAATCTTTGTATTGGCATTATCATGACGGGCCGCACAGATCTGTTGGTCGGGCCGCATGCGGCCCGCGGGCCGCGGGTTGAGTAGCGCTGCTCTAGCCTATAGCAGGCCAGTCTGGTGCATCTCAGGAGCCTCTAGCCTATAGCAGGCCAGTCTGGTGCATCTCAGAAGCCTCTAGCCTATAGCAGGCCAGTCTGGTGCATCTCAGAGGCCTCTAGCCTATAGCAGGCCAGTGTGGTGCATCTCAGGAGCCTCTGGCCTATAGCAGGCCAATCTGGTGCATCTCAGGAGCCTCTAGCCTATAGCAGGCCAGTCTGGTGCATCTCAGGAGCCTCTAGCCTATAGCAGGCCAGTCTGGTGCATCTCAGAGGCCTCTAGCCTATAGCAGGCCAGTGTGGTGCATCTCAGGAGCCTCTAGCCTATAGCAGACCAGTCTGGTGCATCTCAGGAGCAGGACAGATAACATGTGAACAAGAAGGCACTGGAGCAGCTCAGACGATTTAGGCCCTTAGTTTATTATAACAGGGTGCAAGTAATAAGTGACAACGTTTCGATGTGCAAGTTACATCTTCGTCAGGTCATGGTTTGTTTTACATCACCATTACATCACCTAATCAACGTGAGTTAGACTTTAATATATTAGCGCCCCTCACTTCACACAGGTGTGATTCTTATTAACCAAATGGTGGTCACCTCTTGGAGTTGTCCAAACTGCAAGTGCACATTTGAGTGAGGACTCGAGAGTCTGCTATAAACACAACACGAGATATATATATATATATATATAATATATATATATATATATTATATATATATATATATAGCTAGATAGCTATAAACACAACATGAGATCATGACACTGGTATTCGGTATCGGTATCGGCTAACACAGAAATTGAGGTATCGGGATCGGATCGGAAGCGAACAAAGTGTATCGGGACATCCCTACTTTCAAGGTGACATTAAAGTGTCAGAGTGCAGTTTGAGATGCGCGGACAGCGCTATATAACGATATGGATTCGGAGATTTTTTAATTACTCTTTACATGTAGGCTATATGGATCGGACTGGGTACGAGGACTCTTTATCATAGTCCACTGTCTCCATTTATAGCTCTTAATTCCCTCGAGACAATCGGCTCAGTGATTTCACTACTGATTGTTACGTAAAGAAAAGGAACGAAGGGAAACCCATTTCCGAACACAAGGTCATGAAGAAGGTCAAAGCAGTGGCCAGCCTAACTACACTTGCTCCATGTGGATAGCCTGTCATTCTGGACATAAACAAGAAGTTGGTGTGTGTATTTAGTCTGACACTGTGCATGTTCACATCATGTGTTTACATCGCCAACTCTGCAATGGGACTGCTTTCAGCCAACCAAGGAGTACACTCCTCTACAATGGGACTGCTTTCAGCCAACCAAGGAGTACACTCCTCTGCAATGGGACTCTGCTTTCAGCCAACCAAGGAGTACACTCCTCTACAATGGGACTGCTTTCAGCCAACCAAGGAGTACACTCCTCTACAATGGGACTCTGCTTTCAGCCAACCAAGGAGTACACTCCTCTACAATGGGACTGCTTTCAGCCAACCAAGGAGTACACTCCTCTACAATGGGACGCTTTCAGCCAACCAAGGAGTACACTCCTCTACAATGGGACTGCTTTCAGCCAACCAAGGAGTACACTCCTCTTCAATGGGACTGCTTTCAGCCAACCAAGGAGTACACTCCTCTGCAATGGGACGCTTTCAGCCAACCAAGGAGTACACTCCTCTGCAATGGGACTCTGCTTTCAGCCAACCAAGGAGTACACTCCTCTACAATGGGATGCTTTCAGCCAACCAAGGAGTACACTCCTCTGCAATGGGACTGCTTTCAGCCAACCAAGGAGTACACTCCTCTACAATGGGACTGCTTTCAGCCAACCAAGGAGTACACTCCTCTGCAATGGGACTGCTTTCAGCCAACCAAGGATACACTCCTCTGCAATGGGACTGCTTTCAGCCAACCAAGGATACACTCCTCTGCAATGGGACTGCTTTCAGCCAACCAAGGAGTACACTCCTCTGCAATGGGACTGCTTTCAGCCAACCAAGGAGTACACTCCTCTGCAATGGGACTGCTTTCAGCCAACCAAGGAGTACACTCCTCTACAATGGGACTGCTTTCAGCCAACCAAGGAGTACACTCCTCTTCAATGGGACTGCTTTCAGCCAACCAAGGAGTACACTCCTCTACAATGGGACTGCTTTCAGCCAACCAAGGAGTACACTCCTCTACAATGGGACTGCTTTCAGCCAACCAAGGAGTACACTCCTCTACAATGGGACTGCTTTCAGCCAACCAAGGAGTACACTCCTCTTCAATGGGACTGCTTTCAGCCAACCAAGGAGTACACTCCTCTTCAATGGGACTGCTTTCAGCCAACCAAGGAGTACACTCCTCTTCAATGGGACTGCTTTCAGCCAACCAAGGAGTACACTCCTCTTCAATGGGACTGCTTTCAGCCAACCAAGGAGTACACTCCTCTACAATGGGACTGCTTTCAGCCAACCAAGGAGTACACTCCTCTTCAATGGGACTGCTTTCAGCCAACCAAGGAGTACACTCCTCTGCAATGGGACTGCTTTCAGCCAACCAAGGAGTACACTCCTCTACAATGGGACTGCTTTCAGCCAACCAAGGAGTACACTCCTCTACAATGGGATGCTTTCAGCCAACCAAGGAGTACACTCCTCTGCAATGGGACTGCTTTCAGCCAACCAAGGAGTACACTCCTCTGCAATGGGACTGCTTTCAGCCAACCAAGGAGTACACACCTCTGCAATGGGACTGCTTTCAGCCAACCAAGGAGTACACTCCTCTACAATGGGACGCTTTCAGCCAACCAAGGAGTACACTCCTCTTCAATGGGACTGCTTTCAGCCAACCAAGGAGTACACTCCTCTGCAATGGGACTGCTTTCAGCCAACCAAGGAGTACACTCCTCTACAATGGGACTGCTTTCAGCCAACCAAGGAGTACACTCCTCTGCAATGGGACTGCTTTCAGCCAACCAAGGAGTACACTCCTCTGCAATGGGACTGCTTTCAGCCAACCAAGGAGTACACTCCTCTACAATGGGACTGCTTTCAGCCAACCAAGGAGTACACTCCTCTACAATGGGACGCTTTCAGCCAACCAAGGAGTACACTCCTCTGCATTACAATGGGACTGCTTTCAGCCAACCAAGGAGTACACTCCTCTGCAATGGGACTGCTTTCAGCCAACCAAGGAGTACACTCCTCTGCAATGGGACTGCTTTCAGCCAACCAAGGAGTACACTCCTCTGCATTACAATGGGACTGCTTTCAGCCAACCAAGGAGTACACTCCTCTGCAATGGGACTGCTTTCAGCCAACCAAGGAGTACACTCCTCTGCAATGGGACTGCTTTCAGCGAACCACCTCTACATTTATAGGAAGTGAAAGTACATTATGCATTTTTATTGTTTTGGAAAATGTCAAGAGTTTAGTACAACAATGCATTGATAATTCATTGATAATTCCATAAATATGGGGAAAATGTACTTTGTAAATTGTACTTTTGAATACTTAGGCTACGTCTTTTTTTAATCCATTGAGACCTGGAACGCATCCATGTCACGTTAGCGTTTAACCACATTAACCATTAACCCATTTTGGGCGGGAACCCCTTTTGGTGTTTTAAACATTGTTATAATTTAGCTATTGAAAAATAGCAGATCTACAAGCTCATAGCGCGCCACCGAGTGGCACGCTATGAACTTGTAGGTCTGCTATTTTTGAAAAATCGTTAAAATGTGCCTCAAATCTTTCCGAAAATTGTCATGATTTAGAAAACTTTATTTTTTTAATTTCGACGTCAGGCCTGAATGGGTTAAAGCATACACTTTTGAATACTAGTGTTTTTAAAACAATGCAAGTACTTTAACTCAAGTACTTTTGTGTGTGTGTGTGTGTGTGTGTGTGTGTGTGTGTGTGTGTGTGTGTGTGTGTGTGTGTGTGTGTGTGTGTGTGTGTGTGTGTGTGTGTGTGTGTGTGTGTGTGTGTGTGTGTGTGTGTGTGTGTGTGTGTGTGTAAATGGGCTTTTCTGCCGTTATTTGATACAATAGTGGCAAAGTACAGTAAGATGACAGGAAATGGGGGGGGGGGAGATGTGGCGTGACACCCAGCAAAGATCGTCGGGATCTGGAGCCGAACCTGTGGTTTAGGGGTATAAACCATAGATATATATAAACTCTAGATAGCTCACCCGCGCTGTTGGCCAATGGAGAGCGACGTCGTTACGTGGCGGCCATCTTACCTCGGGACACATAACATTGTGTCTATGGGGCATGTACTCTTAAATGACCATAACTTGCTCAATTTTCAACCGATTTTCAAACGGTTTGGTTTGTTATAAACGTCAGAGACGTCCGCATACTTATATGCTTTTATACGACGTTCATATAAAAAACATAAATTAAGCAGATAAGCGTCCTGAATCATAGCCACGTTGACAACGTTTGTAATAAACCAACCCGTTTGTAAATCCGTCAAGATTTGAGCGAGTTATGACTGTTTCTGTTTGAGCTGCCATTGAACATACTGTACTGTAGCCCCGAAGTAAGATGGCTGCCGGGTGAACGACGTCAGAAACTCCGCCTTGAGCCATCTAGTGTTTATATATATCTATGGTATAAACCCCCTAAAAGGGGTATAAAACCCCTAAAACGTCGGGTCGGGCCTGGTCGGTCTGGAGCCTGAGGCCCGGCCCGGCCCGACCCGACTGATTAGCATACGTTTTAGGCCCGGCCCGGCCCGGCCCTAAAGCGCTGTGTCGGGCCTGGTCGGGTTCGGGTAGAGTTTGAGAACTCTAATCCTGACTGCGTTCTCTATCCTGATTGGATATAATTTGTATCCCTGACCTGAAAATGCATTTTATGTTTAATAAAAAGCTGGAGAGACATGGAGACTCCTGTTACCGAACAAACACTCTATAGCGATGAGTACTACCACAATATAGAGCCTTTTATATGAGTACTACCACAATATAGAGCCTTTTATGAGTACTATCATATAGAGCCTTTTATGAGTACTACCACAATATTGTACGGATATAACTAAACTTTGCTGTTTCATAGCTTTGCTTAATTACTGATTCAGACCCTCCGCAAAGGGGTTATAACAAACAGGTCTGGTAACTGTGATTTAACACACACCAATTGTAACATTTATATTACTCAAACATACATAGCCTCGACGTTGCAATAATGCCCGTAAACAATCACTTGATTTTGGCCATTTTATTACTATTATCTCATAACACACTCACACACGTACAAACATACTTCTACTAAACTTGTGTACAGTATAAAGCCTTATTTGCCTTGTCTGGCCCGTGTTAGATCTAGTACAATAGCATGATGATCATTACAAAGGAAGTCAGAGACTGTGGCGTTTAGGTAATAACTGCAAACACAACAAGATAAACACAAGATACATACTATTAATTCACAGATATAGCGACTGCATAGATGCATCATTTATGACTGAATTTAGAGCATTTAACGAACATATAACACATTAAAAGGACTTACTTAAACGCGTCATCCCGTTTGCTACATTGTTTCTGAAAGAATGAATGAACACCTCCTGCCCTGTTATAGCTCGCCAGCTCTTCCTCTGTCACCCGACACTTCCTACCCCCATAGCCTACCATGTAGTATGACCTCGCATTCCTGGTATATAGTATTGGTATCACATTGGTAACACATTGGTAACACATTTACCCCCCAATTAGCTGTATTAATATCTACATCCCTGAGACATACTGTAATTGGTTGATAAGAGGATCTCTGTTCTTATATAACACAGAGTATTTACTGTATAGGCAGTGAACTTCATAATAGCACCAACATTCTATACATAAATGACACAACATGAAGTTACAAATATAAGCTGGGCCGGCACTTAATATTATAATGATCCCACTCACGGAATAAACTCGACACCTCCCACTTTTAGGCTACGGTTTGAAATAAACCCAGTAGGCTAAATAGATTCCCCACAATCATTTGCAAACAAAAACATTCAAACAAAAATAAAAAATAAGTATATCAATCATGCTTCTAATCGATGAACGCCTCCGGATGGCACTCACCAGCTGAACTTATGAAATAATAAACCTAGTTTACTTTCATGCACTGAATTAATTTTGATCTCAATCTGACTGTAGGAGGTAGGCACCACCGCTTTGCTCCTTACTGAGTGACAAGTATGCCCCATCACCCAGCTGCCTCAAGTAAATACCCACTGACTAGTCTTACTCGCGCAGCATGCATATGGAAGAGTTCGTTAGGGTATTTCTCAAGAGGACTTTCTAGTCTAATTTACTGATCTTCAACCGGGATTAGGACAACCAGCCGCCGCACATCACGATGGAGGATGACGGATGGCCATGCCACCACGTCTTTCACCACCTGCGACCAACTGATGGGCAGACTTGGACATGTCCGCACCTTTACGTCCCTGACGACACCCTGGTTATCTGGATTCACCTCCACGACACGACCCATCCGGAATCGACCTCGTAGAGCATTCTGGTCCGCGACCCACACCAGGTCGCCGACGGCCACATTCCGTGCTGGAACGTGCCATTTCTCTCGGATGAAGAGATGAGGGCCCGCCAACTGGCTCCACCGCTTCCAGAACTTGTCCACCTCGCGCTGGACCACCCGAAGACGACTGTACGGGTAGCTAGGGAAGTCAAAGCCCAGGATGTCTCCCCTGGGCCCTGCCCGCCCCAACAGCAGAGAGTTGGGAGTGATGATGTCCACGGAATCCTCGTCGACTTGAGTTCTGGCTCCGATGGGTCTTTCGTTGGCCAGGTTAGCAGCAAGGTAGAGTAGAGTCTGGAACTCCAACGCCGACAGATCATCGGTGTCGCCGACGCTGCTCAACGCCCTTTTCAGAACATGGACGGCAGCTTCGGCCGCCCCGTTCCGATGCGGTGAGTCCGCTGGGCTAAACTCCCATGCCCAGTCGGTCCCTGCAACTGCTGCTCTTTGCTGGATCTGCTCCTTGTCAATGTCCCCTAGGAACTTGTATAGATCCTCCAATGCTGGCCTCGCGCCAACAAAGTTCGTACCCTGATCAGACCACAACTTTTTTGGATGGCCTCTCAGAGCAGTGAATCGCTGGTAGGTCTGCAGAAAGCCTTCTGTAGACAAGTCCTCAACTAGGTCTGCATGGACAGCCCGTGAGGCCATGCAACTGAAGACCACGCCCCAGACTTTTCTCTTAATGCGTCGCTTCACAGTGCCCCTGACAGTGTAAGGACCGAACAAATCCAGCGTTGTGTACTCGAACGGAGCTGCTGGACTTGTGCGCACTGTAGGAAGATTAGCCATCACTTGACTGGATAGCTTAGCCCCCCGTTTGCGACAAAACAGGCAAAAGTCGATCACCTTACGTGCGACCCTTGGCCCCTGAACCACCCAGGCTTTCTTCCTGACTCGCAGGAGTGTCCCAGCCACGCCCTCGTGGTTTGCACGATGGGCCTCCTCACACAGTAGTGTGCTGAGTCGTGCCTCGTAAGGAATGATGGGCACGCCCTGGCTTTCTTGGTCAACGGTCTGAACCCGGCCTCGGCATAGCAAGAGACCTGTCTTGTCGTTCTTACTAACTACAAGACGGTTTAGTGTTGTTGTCGGGAAAGAAATTCCCTCTTGGGCGGCAAGGCACAGCTCCTTAAATGCTGTGTCCCGCTCTCCGACAGAGAGCACCGCCCCCCACTGTACACGACTGCCGGACTTGAATAAGCCTCCGTGGCCGTGCAACACTCTGCGGACGTAGCCAACTGCCCCGCAGAGTTTTGACAGTGTGCTGCATCTAGCCAAGTCCATTTGGTTCACAAGGCCTGACCCCCACAGCTGTTCAGTTTCGTCATTAGATGCTGCCACAGAACCCCCATCACTGACTGGTGAAGGACCCCTGCTGACCGCTGGAGACCCCCCATTGTCTGGTGAAGATCTGCCACTGACTGGTGAGGACCCGCCACTGTCTGGCAGTGGCGCGGACCCCTGGTTCTTAGTTTGGGATCTAGTAACAGCAGCAGAGAATGCTTTCATTTTGAACACTTTTCTCTGCAATGTACTCACGATTTCCCGCGATGAAGCAGCCACCTCAGCAGCAGACTTCAAAGGCCATTGGTCGACTGGTCTGGCTAGGAACTCTGGTCCCTTTTGCCACAGGATATCACTGTCTAATTGCTCAGGAGAACCCCCCCTCGTGACTAGATCAGCTACATTTTCCACCCCGGGAACCCACCACCAGTCAGTCACAGGCCCCGCCTTCTGGATTTCCCCAACCCTATTAGCGAAGAACGTTTGGAACCCATAACTGTCCCTTTGAATGGCACCCAGCACTGTCTGGCTGTCGACAAAGTGATACCACTTCTCGATTGTCAGCCTGCTATGCTTCAGCACGTACCCTTTCAGTCGTGCGGCAAAGACAGCACCGCAGATTTCAGCTTTCACTGCATCGCCCTTTTGGTCTAGAGGAGCCAACTTGGCTTTTGACTCCACCAGACGAGTCTCCACCCCGCTAGCAGTTTCCCACCGCAGGTAGAGCACCGCTCCGTAGGACTCTGAGCTCCCGTCGGAGAAGGTGATGCCCCAGGGCTCCCCCACCCATCCGGGCGGAGTGATACACCTGGGGAACGTGATCGCACTCAGCTTTGCGTATTCCTCAAAAAGTTCAACCGCTTTCACGCGGAGATCGCTAGACAACGGTTGATCCCAAGTGTCTTTGGTCAATGACCCCGCCTCTTGGAACGCCCTCCTGACTAGAATAACGCCTTTCTGTTTCAGAGGCGTCACAAGGCCAATGGGATCATACAGCCCCGCTACTTGACTCAGCAACATACGCCGAGTCAGAGGATCTGGCGTCTTCTCCGCCACCTCCTCCAGAGCAAGGTTTTCCTCGCTCCGCACTTTTTTCTTTCTGGCGGAAAAGTTTATGGCAACCATGATGAAGAGGCTGTCCTCCTTCACATGGTAACCAACCCCCAGAGCCTTATTGTCCTCTTCTCTCATCTGATTCGGCAACAACATAGTCTCTGGTTTCATTTCTCCATCTCCTTCCCTCCCACTTTGGCCTGACCGTACCCAGGGCTTTAGGTGAAACCCCCCGGTAGCCAGAATGGTTTTAACCCCCGCCAGTACCTTCTCCAGCCTCTGGGGGCAGTTGTGAGATAGAAAAATGTCGTCTACGTAAGCGTTCTCCACGATTACGTCCCTCTCGTCAACCATGTGGGTGAACTGAGGTAGATACGCTGTCTCGCGCATCGCTATCTGAGCTATGCTACCCGCTGGACGGTCTCCCATATTGACCCGTACAACTGCATAGTCTTCAATCTTGCTGTCAACTGAGTCTCTCCATAGGAACCGGTGCAAATGTACCTCCCGCTCTTCTAGCCAAACGGAGTGGTACATTTTGCTTACGTCGCCGATGGCGGCGTGTTCCCCTTCCCTGAAACGCAGCAACACTGCTCGGATCGGGTTCAAAACATCGGGCCCCTTTAGCAGGATACTGTTCAAACTCACGCCCCGGAATTCTTGACTACTGTCCCAGACTATCCTAACTGGCGTGGAAACTGAGTGTGGGTTCGGTGCCATAAGATGGTTGATCCACCAAACAGCCCCGTCCCACATGTCCATGGCAGCTTTAGACAGCTTGACAGCAGCACCCCTTTTGAGCATCTCATGCACCTGGCTAGCATAGGCCTGGTACCACACGGGATCTCGCCTGAGACGTTTCTCAGACTTTAAGAACGTGGCCTCAACCGCCGCTCTGTTATTCGATAAAGTAGACGGGTCCTCTTTCCAAGGATAGCTCGCGTCCCAATGCGACTCATCGCTGTGAGCGTCGCTTGTCTTAAAAGTCAGGCCCCTCTTGACAATCTCCATTTCTCTCTCGTCAGCGAGAGACATCTCTTTTCCACCAGGGGCGCATTTTCCACAACGACAACCCCCACACAGGGGATCGCATGCCGCCCCAATACTGTCCCAACGCCACCAAGACAGTGCCGCGCTGGTCTCAGTAAGGCAAGCAGTAGCCGCCTTGATTTCAACGGCTCCACCTCTCATTGAAAGAGCAAAATGGGTTGACGCCCACTGTCCTGTGATCATTTCACTGGCGTCGAATAGAGACGGATGACATCCGCTAACCGTCTTACCCAAAATCCCCGACCAAAGTACCAAATCTCCACATCTAGCCAACCGCTGTGGGGCTAAACGACCCTCACGCGCACTGATAAGTATTTCCACTTCCAGTGGACGTCGCAACTCCTCCGGATCGGTGCCCGGGAAAAGATCTGCAATGCGCCTAGGATTAACTGGACAATTGATCTTTGCAATCTCATTCAGACCATAACAAGTCATGTCATGGTCCAGTGGAGAAGAGCCCTTCTCCCCCATTGTTTTCAACTTAATGGAGTATTTTTTCGTCTTGAATGTCTTTCTCATCCCCCCAACGCCCTGCACGCTCAGAGTAACAGGTCTTCCTTTCAGCCCGAGCCTTTCTGCAGCTTTGTGGGTGATATAATTTGTATCAGAGGCGAGGTCTATCAAAGCCCCCACCCAATCACCACTTTTCGTGGTTACTTCCAGCGTCATCATCAGAGCAGGCAACTCTCCGCCCTCAGTGCAGCCTGTCGTGGCTGTATTGTTTGTGTAAGCTTTGCGCACTATAGCTAGTTGCTTTGGCGTCAACTCGGCCTCAGCAAGCTTAAGTTCAATTTCATGTGTAGGCCCACGTGAGTCCCTCCCCATGTTACTAGCCCCCCCTCTCGCGCTGTCACTATTATTATTATTAGTGCTACTATCCCCGTTATGTGGACGCGCTTTGGGGCACAACTTGAAATTATGAGGAGGCGACGAGCCGTCCCTTTTGCACTCACTTAACCTACACAGGAAATTGTCATTGCGCACTCTGCATTGGCCGTCATGTAGATATAAACACTTAAAGCATGCTTTATGTTTCTTCGCATACGCTCGCCGGCCTTCCACGTTAGCTTTCATGAATATTTTACAACGGAACAGAGCCCCTGAGTGATCGCTCTCTCCGCAGATTACGCACGAACCCCGCGCCTCCTCGCCGCTAAACGTAGCCCTTGTCGACGCACGCTTCTCGCGCGCCCCGTTCCCCGGCTTGTCATTCTGTCGGTCATTATTACGGCTACGTGGGCTCGGATCACTTCGTTTGGTCCCTATGCCTTTTGCATTTAATTGTTCTTGTTCAACGAGCACCTTTGTATGCTCGCGTAAGAAGGAAATTAAATGCGGGAACCTGTTCTGGCTATCTATATTATTATTTGGATTACAACGCATCACAAGCCACCGTTCCTGCATTTCTGGCGGCAATTTAGCCTCCAAATTGTGAATGACGAGTTGATTTTGAATGACGTCGCCAGCATTAAGATCAGCTAGATCTAGAACTGATTGCTCTATTAATCTAACAAGATTTAATGTCTCCTTTGGTTGGCCACTGCTTACAGCGGGCACACTTTCCAACTTCATTATAATCTCCTTAACAATCTGTCCTACGTTTCCATAGTGGAGTTCTAATTTCTGGTAGACCTCATCTGAAGTCTGGCAATAATCAAGCCTTAATTCATCATTTATCCTTTTATCAATGGAATCAATCAGTAGCTGGTAACGCATGTCATCACCCCATCCAGGATTGTCAAAGAGTGCATAAATCCTATGCCACTGTCTCTTCCATCTGAAGTATGACATGCGTTCCCCATTGAATTGGGGTAATTTCATAGGCTGAGCAGCCAGCTTGCTACCGGCTGACTTCTTTCCTCCATTGTCAACGGCGAGAGGTACACTTTCTTGTTTAATTTCCTCTTTCATTTCTATTATTATTGCACCTTTGTGCTTTAAATCCTGGAGGTTGGCACTCTTACGCGCTTTCAAGGCATATACCTCAGCTAATACCTTGGCCAAATTCCCGTCAGAAATGCAGCCTTCCCAAGAGTTTAATAACGTCTGCATGTCTGTTAATGATCGCTCAATTACACCTTCTAGCCCGTAAATAAGACTTAGGTCAATCTCCTCTTCTTTGTAACGGTCAGGACGTGCTCTATCTGCCGCCTCTGCCACCCACTTGAGTGCGCGCTGCACAGACTCATCTATGAACCGCTTCCATAAGTTTTCCTGCAATTCTGTCCGAGCCAAAAGATAGGACGTCTTTGCGGCATCGAGTCTCGTACTAACAACAGCTATGTCTACAGCGTTTTCATCAGCCTCTACCATTGCACTTGTATAATCCGTGCTACAAGTTAGAAGCTCATCAAAACCTATATCCATGTCTTTCAGTAAAGCCTTAAGTTCACTTTCGGACTTATGGGCAGCCGTACTTTTGGCTTTGGTCGTTAACTTTGTTAACGTGCCTTGGCTCGACGCGCGCGCTTTCTTTAACACAGCTAAGGCCGCCATGGTTACACGAAATGGCTACTCGCTCGCCCCCCCCACCAACCTTGTCTCCCAAGATGGCCGGTCCGGCGTTCCTCCCTGGCGGCAAGTCGTGCTGTGAAACATACACAATGCGGTAGCCCCAACTCCTATGCTATTAGCGTTAGCATTGGCTAGGCTAGCCCCAACAACATCCAACTGGAGTTAACCTCCTTTAGCTTAGCATTAGCGTCAGTCAGCCAGTTAACCTCCTTTAGCTTAGCATTAGCGTCAGTCAGCCAAAGTTAGCCACCGTTAGCCTAATGCTAGTTGTTTGCTAGGCACAATGCAATGTCAATGGGAAGGTGGCTAGCTTCTTGCTTGTTTACAATTAGCTCGGTCTGGTATATTCCCCCCCAAAGTCAATGCACAGTTTCCTTTCTGCAACACACAATCCCAGCGATATTCCCCCCAATGCACAAGCACTCATGTGGGCACTGAAACTCTTTATTTAGGTCGGCAAAACCGGATGCTTCCTAGCACCCAGGGCACAACCTCCTTAGCAGCAGGATCACGCTACTAGCATCCTTTCCCGAGTCAACTCAGGTCACCTCAATACGGCGCGGATGATTCCCGCAGATATCAGCTACCTCCGGCAGCCTACGGGTTTCGGTCGCTGGTCCTTGGACACGGCGATCGATGACGGGTCAGCGATGCTCCGCAAACGCTGGATGGCCGTCCCTTCGTTGTCTTGCTTCTCAGCTAGCGTCACGCTAACAGCAGACAACCACCATTGCTCACGTAGTAGCTAAGCTAACAGCTAAGCTAACACGGGCCGATGGCTTTCATTAGCATTTGTGGATCACACAAAATGCCCGTATTTCTTTAGCTACGGTGAATTAAGTACCGTTGCTTCAGTAATACGTCGGTGGATTTCACCGCAATGAATTATTACTCCGGTGGGTTACACCGCAATTAATTATTACTGGTGGGTTACACCGCAATTAATTATTACTCACCGGTGATTACACACGGTTAATTATTACTGTACGGATATAACTAAACTTTGCTGTTTCATAGCTTTGCTTAATTACTGATTCAGACCCTCCGCAAAGGGGTTATAACAAACAGGTCTGGTAACTGTGATTTAACACACACCAATTGTAACATTTATATTACTCAAACATACATAGCCTCGACGTTGCAATAATGCCCGTAAACAATCACTTGATTTTGGCCATTTTATTACTATTATCTCATAACACACTCACACACGTACAAACATACTTCTACTAAACTTGTGTACAGTATAAAGCCTTATTTGCCTTGTCTGGCCCGTGTTAGATCTAGTACAATAGCATGATGATCATTACAAAGGAAGTCAGAGACTGTGGCGTTTAGGTAATAACTGCAAACACAACAAGAGAAACACAAGATACATACTATTAATTCACAGATATAGCGACTGCATAGATGCATCATTTATGACTGAATTTAGAGCATTTAACGAACATATAACACATTAAAAGGACTTACTTAAACGCGTCATCCCGTTTGCTACATTGTTTCTGAAAGAATGAATGAACACCTCCTGCCCTGGTATAGCTCGCCAGCTCTTCCTCTGTCACCCGACACTTCCTACCCCCATAGCCTACCATGTAGTATGACCTCGCATTCCTGGTATATAGTATTGGTATCACATTGGTAACACATTGGTAACACATTTACCCCCCAATTAGCTGTATTAATATCTACATCCCTGAGACATACTGTAATTGGTTGATAAGAGGATCTCTGTTCTTATATAACACAGAGTATTTACTGTATAGGCAGTGAACTTCATAATAGCACCAACATTCTATACATAAATGACACAACATGAAGTTACAAATATAAGCTGGGCCGGCACTTAATATTATAATGATCCCACTCACGGAATAAACTCGACAAATATAGAGCCTTTAATATGAGTACTACCACAATATAGAGCCTTTTATATGAGTACTACCACAATATTGAGCCTTTTATATGAGTACTACCACAATATAGAGCCTTTTATATGAGTACTACCACAATATAGAGCCTTTTATATGAGTACTATCACAATATAGAGCCTTTTATATGAGTACTATCACAATATAGAGCCCTTTATGAGTACTACCACAATATAGAGCCTTTTATGAGTACTATCACAATATAGAGCCTTTTATATGAGTACTACCACAATATAGAGCCTTTTATATGAGTACTACCACAATATAGAGCCTTTAAGATGAGTACTATCACAATATAGAGCCTTTTATGAGTACTATCACAATATAGAGCCTTTTATGAGTACTACCACAATATAGAGCCTTTTATGAGTACTACCACAATATAGAGCCTTTTATGAGTACTATCACAATATAGAGCCTTTAATGAGTACTATCACAATATAGAGCCTTTTATGAGTACTATCACAATATAGAGCCTTTTTTATGAGTACTATCACAATATAGAGCCTTTTATATGAGTACTATCACAATATAGAGCCTTTAAGATGAGTACTATCACAATATAGAGCCTTTTATGAGTACTACCACAATATAGAGCCTTTAAGATGAGTACTATCACAATATAGAGCCTTTTATGAGTACTATCACAATATAGAGCCTTTTATGAGTACTATCACAATATAGAGCCTTTTTTATGAGTACTATCACAATATAGAGCCTTTTATGAGTACTACCACAATATAGAGCCTTTTATATGAGTACTACCACAATATAGAGCCTTTTATATGAGTACTATCACAATATAGAGCCTTTTATGAGTACTATCACAATATAGAGCCTTTTTTACGAGTACTATCACAATATAGAGCCTTTTTTACGAGTACTATCACAATATAGAGCCTTTTATGAGTACTACCACAATATAGAGCCTTTTATGAGTACTATCACAATATAGAGCCTTTAAGATGAGTACTATCACAATATAGAGCCTTTTATATGAGTACTACCACAATATAGAGCCTTTTATATGAGTACTATCACAATATAGAGGCTTTTATGAGTACTATCACAATATAGAGCCTTTTATATGAGTACTATCACAATATAGAGCCTTTTAACACTGTTACTGAACAACCACTCTATAGCGATGAGTACTACCACAATATAGAGCCTTTTATGAGTACTATCACAATATAGAGCCTTTTATGAGTACTATCACAATATAGAGCCTTTTATATGAGTACTATCACAATATAGAGCCTTTTATATGAGTACTATCACAATATAGAGCCTTTAGGATGAGTACTACCACAATATAGAGCCTTTTATATGAGTACTATCACAATATAGAGCCTTAACACTTATTTGAATACAATAAAACCACCTACCCTATAGTTTTAAATGCAATTCAAAAAAATATTAGTAAAAGGTTTCCCGGCTATTTTGAACATTTAGAAGCTTCTCTAGGTGAAAACATGGCAGAGCAAAAGGACGCCATGCCAAAGTTTTGAGGCTAAAAAAATAAGAAAATATAATATTATAAAATTATAAAAAATAATAACAATAATAATATATCTGGGCTCTCTCAGGAGATCGAGCATACTAAAAAATACATCGACTTTATTGAATAAAAGTATTGCTTTTCCCCATGCAGAAAGGAAAGATTGTGATCATAAAATAATCATTTTAATAATTGTATCTTCAGGATCGTCAACTTCCCATGGGGGAGATATAGTACATTGACATAATCAGGCATTGATCAGCAGGCTTCTGTGGACACAAATCAACTTCACTTTAGTGTCACATCAGTAGAAGATACCCACAAATTGAAGTTATATTTTAAATATACATAATTTTGTACAAATAAAAAGTAGGACGGAGCACCTGTCTCTTGTGCAAATAAACCAAAAAAGACGGCAGACAACCTCTGTTCATTGTGGAAATAAAGTAAACCTAAGACATATCACCATGTCACTGCAAATAAAAGACAAGACAGAGCACTTCAGTCTAAACTGAAATAAACAAAAAAAGTAAAAAAATAAGCATCAGTTGGTTGTGCAAAAGAATGCAAGTTAAGATGGAATTCGGTCTCTGGTGCAAATCAAATACATCATTCTGATTAAAATGATATTAACTGTTAATTATAACATTATTTCTGTGCTCATGGTGGCCTTGCGGTCTAAAGGCCAGATCTGACCCATGGGCCACTATTCTAAGTATTCTAAGTTGAATGTATGGCGCAGAGCATGCCAACGTTTTGAGGAAAAAAATCAAAAAATAAATGATAATAAAGAAGGGGGAGTATAACGTAACTGGGCTCTCTCAAGAGATCAAGCCTAATGAAAGAGGTCGTGAGGGAAAAGATCTTCCTTTATTGAACTTTCGCAAAAGCTTCATTTTTCTGTTCTATGCCGATGACATTGAGTTGGTTGCGGAGAACGAGTTTAATTCACAAAAAAATGCAGTTTATATGGTCTAGTAAATGAAGACTTGCTGGTTACAGTGAGAAACTGAGATTATACATTTTAGAGAAAAGAATGTGAACTGCAGAGCAAACCACATATTTCTGTTTGGATCAATGAACTTAAAGTACACTACGTCCTATAAATATCTTGGTTAGGAGTTTTGAGGATAGTCCTTACTGTGGATGTACGCTAGTCGTGACCCTTTTTCCTCTGTTATTTGATTCTTTTAACTCTGCTTCTCATGATTCCCCCTGCTCGCCCCCCCAAAGACTCAGACTGGTAGAAAGCAGAGATGACCTGAGGCCCCTTCTGTTTGTGTGTATCCACAATCACCCTAATCAAATTGTTTGAAGTTTTATACTATATCAACTAACATTCAATATTTCTAGTGTAAATGCTACTACTGGAGCCATAACATATGTCGATCCCATCGCCGAGGAGCAGAGGAGGTGCGCAAACCTTGTTATCCCTTCCTCCGTCTGCGGGCCTGTTCCTCAGGTGTGGGCGGTAAGCTCCTCCGCTTGCACGACGCCTCCGTTGTGACGGCGCCTTGTGTTGCTGTCAGCTCGCCAGGTGGCGATGAGGCGCTGCTGACCTCAAACATCCTCGCTTGGTCAGTTTCAAATCTGATTTCCTTCAGATAGCGGGAGATCTGTAAGGAGAGTTCGGCCTCCGCCTTCTCCTTCTGGATGTCCTCCAAGGTCCTCTTCACCCTCACTTCAGCGAGGGGAGGATCATCCTGATCCTGCTGCTGCTCACGGTCACAATCCTGACCCGTTTTCCAAGAATCGGCGGTGGGTGTAAGGGGGGCGTCGCCGGCGCCGGCGCCTAAGAACTGTGGCCTCCGGTGTAGGAAGGGACAGCGGCGTTTCTGACAGTACGTCTCATAATGACACGGGATCTTCTTGCTGTCAGCATGGACCTTGAGGTCCATGTTGCGGCCACGGCCTTTTGGCTTTTGTTTAGCATTTGTGCACATGCATATAATCAAAGATATAACTAATGTGTTCAAGCAAAAGAAAACTCTTTTTCTTTCGACTCCATGGAAAATCTATAATATAAATGAGAACAATCTGACAGGAATACCTAAACTGAGTTTAAGTACCCGGCTTGGCCACGAGGTGTGACGTAGGTTACACCTCTCCGCCGATTGGCTGTGTGGTCGGAATGTAATGACCATATATGGCTTTGTCAGATGGTACAGTCAACGGTGGCTGAAGGTTTTCCCCACACAGGTTTGAATCCTGTACATGACGATGTTTTATGGGTGGCAGACTGGTAGTGGCTCGAGGGGTGAGGGGGCTGTTTGGGGATTGATCCCCATCATGGCTCCTAAATGGTAAATGGTGCATTTATATAGCGCCTTTATCCTAGGCGCTTTACATAGATTGTGCATTACATTCACCCATTCACACACACATTCATACACCGATTGCAGCGGAAGCCATGCAAGGTACCAACCAGCACATCGGGAGCAATTTGAGG
Source organism: Electrona antarctica (assembly GCF_951216825.1). Taxonomy (NCBI): domain Eukaryota; kingdom Metazoa; phylum Chordata; class Actinopteri; order Myctophiformes; family Myctophidae; genus Electrona; species Electrona antarctica. The sequence goes on from NW_027638734.1 coordinate 28,301, forward strand.
TTCAGTGTCTTGCCCAAGGACACTTCGACATGTAGACAGGAGGAGCCGGGATACGAACCGCCGACCCATGGATCATTGGATGACCTGCTCTACCTCCTAAGCCACAGCCCGCTCCTCTTGGCTTAGTGTCCAATTGTCCTTGAGTAAGGGCCGATTCATACTCCTATTTTACCGCTGTTTCGGCGCTGTAGTGCCGAAAGGATTTCGGCTCGTCAGAAATTTTCAGTAGCACCGAAGAGCCGACTTTAGGACGGTACCCGCCCCCCCCGAACCTCAAATGACGTCACATTGTAGGCTCTACAGAGCCGAACCCACTTTTATTCGGCTCTAAAATAGGAGTATGAATCGGCCCTAAGACACCAACCTGCTCCCCGGGTGCTGTTCAATAGTTGCCCACTACTCCTGATATAGTTAGGATGGCTAAATGCAGAGGAGGACAAGTGTGTTTTTACGTGGCAAATACACCAACAACTAGAGATTTGGCATCCAACGTTTCCAAACTGCTCCTGATGCGTTGCGACGCATTGTGTGCTTGTAGAGAAGTTTGCAATAATAATAAAGTATAGTAACTAAAGTTTTAAAATAAATATAGTGGAGCAAAAGTACAATAGAGAAGAGAAGTAGTGAAGTAGAAGTAGTGGAAACTGGAAATATCCAAGTAAAGTACATATATTTGATTATTTTTGTATTGATTTTCTTTATCGAGGTGTCATGCCTCCAAAGAAGCCCAGCCCATATGGACTTACAGGACACCTTTACTTATATAGTTTGACAATAAACCGACATGACAGTTTCGTAAACAGTGATCAAATTAATACTACATTAACTAAAACACCCAAGATTCTACAACATAAAATAGAATACACCATGAAATAAAATACGCCGTTGGGCCTGTAACAGGAGACCAGACATATTCCATATACCTCAAAATTGTATACAAAGTACAGTACTTAAGTACTCTACTCTGTAGTTACTGTCCACCACTGAACCGGTGCCACGGCTAACGCACTGTGGCTAATTTATACCCCCCTTATTGAGCTTAGGGGCGCCTAGGGGCCCCTCCTATGTCCAGCTATGAGGGTTTGTGTAAACACAAACAATGTCCTAATACAAACATTGAATGCCATTGACAATGAATGGCCAGCTTTGAGTGTTTTGCGAATCGGCTATTTTTGTCCGACACAAAGATTAAATTCCCATTGACAATGAATGGAAAATTTGCGTCATGATGATGTACGATGATAAGAGCGGCCCTCACTTCACACGGGTGTGATTTTTGTAATCAAATCCCCATCAGATTGCACGCATACAGCTCACAGCAGCTTTCAGCCTCTTTCAGGTTTGGTTTGGGGGGCCTTGTAGGATTTGAAGCATTGGTGTCCCCGGGTGGCTTCACTTAACAGCATTGGTGTCCCCGGGTGGCTTCACTTCACAGCATTGGTGTCCCCGGGTGGCTTCACTTCACAGCATTGGTGTCCCTGTCCCCTGTCACTTGAGCCCCATTCAACACAACTTGTGATTTTAAAGCTGTCACTTGAGCCCCATTCAACACAACTTGTGATTTTAAAGCTGTCACTTGAGCCCCATTCAACACAACTTGTGATTTTAAAGCTGTCACTTGAGCCCCATTCAACACAACTTGTGATTTTAAAGCTGTCACTTGAGCCCCATTCAACACAACTTGTGATTTTAAAGCTGTCACTTGAGCCCCATTCAACACAACTTGTGATTTTAAAGCTGTCACTTGAGCCCCATTCAACACAACTTGTGATTTTAAAGCTGTCACTTGAGCCTCATTCAACACAACTTGTGATTTTAAAGCTGTCACTTGAGCCTCATTCGACACAACTTGTGGTTTTAAGGCTGTAACTTGAGCCTCATTCAACACAACTTGTGGTTTTAAAGCTGTCACTTGAGCCCCATTCAACACAACTTGTGATTTTAAAGCTGTCACTTGAGCCCCATTCAACACAACTTGTGATTTTAAAACTGTCACTTGAGCCCCATTCAACACAACTTGTGATTTTAAAGCTGTCACTTGAGCCTCATTCAACACAACTTGTGATTTTAAAGCTGTCACTTGAGCCTCATTCAACACAACTTGTGATTTTAAAGCTGTCACTTGAGCCTCATTCAACACAACTTGTGGTTTTAAGGCTGTCACTTGAGCCTCATTCAACACAACTTGTGGTTTTAAAGCTGTCACTTGAGCCCCATTCAACACAACTTGTGATTTTAAAGCTGTCACTTGAGCCTCATTCAACACAACTTGTGATTTTAAAGCTGTCACTTGAGCCCCATTCAACACAACTTGTAATTTTAAAGTTGTCACTTGAGCCCCATTCAACACAACTTGTGATTTTAAAGCTGTCACTTGAGCCCCATTCAACACAACTTGTGATTTTAAAGCTGTCACTTGAGCCCCATTCAACACAACTTGTGATTTTAAAGCTGTCACTTGAGCCTCATTCAACACAACTTGTGATTTTAAAGCTGTCACTTGAGCCTCATTCGACACAACTTGTGGTTTTAAGGCTGTCACTTGAGCCTCATTCAACACAACTTGTGGTTTTAAAGCTGTCACTTGAGCCCCATTCAACACAACTTGTGATTTTAAAGCTCACTTGAGCCCCATTCAACACAACTTGTGATTTTAAAGCTGTCACTTGAGCCCCATTCAACACAACTTGTGATTTTAAAGCTGTCACTTGAGCCCCATTCAACACAACTTGTGATTTTAAAGCTGTCACTTGAGCCTCATTCAACACAACTTGTGATTTTAAAGCTGTTCACTTGAGCCTCATTCAACACAACTTGTGGTTTTAAAGCTGTCACTTGAGCCCCATTCAACACAACTTGTGGTTTTAAAGCTGTCACTTGAGCCCCATTCAACACAACTTGTGATTTTAAAGCTGTCACTTGAGCCTCATTCAACACAACTAGTGATTTTAAAGCTGTCACTTGAGCCTCATTCAACACAACTTGTGATTTTAAAGCTGTCACTTGAGCCTCATTCGACAACTTGTGGTTTTAAGGCTGTCACTTGAGCCTCATTCAACACAACTTGTGGTTTTAAAGCTGTCACTTGAGCCCCATTCAACACAACTTGTGATTTTAAAGCTGTCACTTGAGCCCCATTCAACACAACTTGTGATTTTAAAGCTGTCACTTGAGCCTCATTCAACACAACTTGTGATTTTAAAGCTGTCACTTGAGCCTCATTCAACACAACTTGTGATTTTAAAGCTGTCACTTGAGCCTCATTCAACACAACTTGTGGTTTTAAGGCTGTCACTTGAGCCTCATTCAACACAACTTGTGGTTTTAAAGCTGTCACTTGAGCCACATTCAACACAACTTGTGATTTTAAAGCTGTCACTTGAGCCTCATTCAACACAACTTGTGATTTTAAAGCTGTCACTTGAGCCTCATTCAACACAACTTGTGATTTTAAAGCTGTCACTTGCGCCTCATTCAACACAACTTGTGATTTTAAAGCTGTCACTTGAGCCTCATTCAACACAACTTGTGATTTTAAAGCTGTCACTTGAGCCTCATTCGACACAACTTGTGGTTTTAAGGCTGTCACTTGAGCCTCATTCAACACAACTTGTGGTTTTAAAGCTGTCACTTGAGCCCCATTCAACACAACTTGTGATTTTAAAGCTGTCACTTGAGCCCCATTCAACACAACTTGTGATTTTAAAGCTGTCACTTGAGCCTCATTCAACACAACTTGTGATTTTAAAGCTGTCACTTGAGCCTCATTCAACACAACTTGTGATTTTAAAGCTGTCACTTGAGCCCCATTCAACACAACTTGTTGATTTTAAAGCTGTCACTTGAGCCCCATTCAACACAACTTGTGGTTTTAAATCTGTCACTTGAGCCCCATTCAACACAACTTGTGGTTTTAAAGCTGTCACTTGAGCCCCATTCAACACAACTTGTGGTTTTAAATCTGTCACTTGAGCCCCATTCAACACAACTTGTGGTTTTAAATCTGTCACTTGAGCCCCATTCAACACAACTTGTGATTTCAAAGCTGTCACTTGAGACACATTCAACACAACTTGTTGATTTCAAAGCTGTCACTTGAGCCCCATTCAACACAACTTGTTGATTTTAAAGCTGTCACTTGAGCCCCATTCAACACAACTTGTGGTTTTAAATCTGTCACTTGAGCCCCATTCAACACAACTTGTGGTTTTAAATCTGTCACTTGAGCCTCATTCAACACAACTTGTGGTTTTAAATCTGTCACTTGAGCCCCATTCAACACAACTTGTGGTTTTAAATCTGTCACTTGAGCCCCATTCAACACAACTTGTGGTTTTAAATCTGTCACTTGAGCCCCATTCAACACAACTTGTGATTTCAAAGCTGTCACTTGAGCCCCATTCAACACAACTTGTTGATTTTAAAGCTGTCACTTGAGCCCCATTCAACACAACTTGTTATTTTAAAGGAGAATTCCATACTAGAAGGCTTTCTTACCTTTATTTGTATACTGTAGTTGTTACGTCCCCACCAAAGAGGTCCAGGTGTTCTTTTGTGCAAAAGTGAATTATTGGCTATTTCCCCTAATAATAAGCCCTCAATGGGGTTTTGGTTTTTGTGCTAATTCGCTTATTTCCATCGAAATAAGTAGTAAAGTGTGCCGCTTGGGATACTATTTACATTTGACTGTGTGTGTAAGTTGACTAATGCAAGACAGAGGTGGTCTGCTCCACAGACGAGATGAAAAAATTAGTTGTGAAGCAAAATGACAATAAATGCACCATCAATCAGTGAGTATAGCGATTTTTATCCCCCAATGCCTGCTCCGAAGTTACACAAGGGATCTTTTAACTGCCATATGCTTTCCTCTTCTTTTGTACATTATTATTAATTCCCATAAAATGCAGCCCCGAATGTCAAACACAGGCTACAGGATGCAACTGTTGAGCTTATTGGCAGGAAGGAGAATTCCTGGCAGATAATAACGATCATTTGGGCTTTCCTGCTTCCGTGAGATTGTGGCCATTACCCCTAAAGTATTGCTTTGACAGTGGTATTGATTGACCCTGATATTTATCACCCAATCCCCTTTGTGTGCTGTGGTATAGCTGGCACAAGTCCTTTGATGATGTGACAGAAGCAGGTGGACGTGTCTATTTTTAGTCATCTCGCTTTTAGAGTCGCAAAGAATGGAGCACAGCCTCATCTGTGACAGGGTCTATGGAGCACAGCCTCATCTGTGACAGGGTCTATGGAGCACAGCCTCATCTGTGACAGGGTCTATTAAGAATGGAGCACAGCCTCATCTGTGACAGGGTCTATTAAGAATGGAGCACAGCCTCATCTGTGACAGGGTCTATTAAGAATGGAGCACAGCCTCATCTGTGACAGGGTCTATTACGAATGGAGCACAGCCTCATCTGTGACAGGGTCTATTAAGAATGGAGCACAGCCTCATCTGTGACAGGGTCTATTAAGAATGGAGCACAGCCTCATCTGTGACAGGGTCTATTAAGAATGGAGCACAGCCTCATCTGTGACAGGGTCTATTAAGAATGGAGCACAGCCTCATCTGTGACAGGGTCTATTAAGAATGGAGCACAGCCTCATCTGTGACAGGGTCTATTAAGAATGGAGCACAGCCTCATCTGTGACAGGGTCTATTAAGAATGGAGCACAGCCTCATCTGTGACAGGGTCTAAAGAATGGAGCACAGCCTCATCTGTGACAGGGTCTATTTCAATGGAGCACAGCCTCATCTGTGACAGGGTCTATTTCAATGGAGCACAGCCTCATCTGTGACAGGGTCTATTAAGAATGGAGCACAGCCTCATCTGTGACAGGGTCTATTAAGAATGGAGCACAGCCTCATCTGTGACAGGGTCTATTAAGAATGGAGCACAGCCTCATCTGTGACAGGGTCTATTTCAATGCATGTTGTTTTTGAGGGGTGCTAGCCCCTTCAATGCATGGCTTGTGAAACGTCATATGGCAGCCAAGTCTATGGACTTTTAGTGTTTGTTTAGTGCACTGGTTTGACGACGCAACCTTATTTTAATATAATAACACACTGCGATCATGTCTCTTAACGTACATGGCAGTGAATCTGCAATGAATGAAAGTGACTGGGCCATAATGTGACTGGGCCATAATGTGACTGGGCCATAATGTGACTGGGCCATAATGTGACTGGGCCATAAAGTGACTGGGCCATAAAGTGACTGGGCCATAATGTGACTGGGCCATAATGTGACTGGGCCATAATGTGACTGGGCCATAATGTGTGCAGGCTTCTAAAAGTCAATGTGATGATGGTCAAAGAGTGCTAAGACTTGATAATGGCTTAAATTCCCTGTAGCCGGCCAAGCTTGGTGGAGGATTGATTGTCTGATTGATTGATTTGATTGACTGATATCTTCATCCATCCATCCATCTTCAACCGCTTATCCGTAGTCGGGTCGCGGGGGCAACAGCTCCACCAGAGTACTCCAGACCTCCCTCTCCAGAGCAACATTAGTGACTTCCTCCTGGGGGATTCCCAGGCCAGTGAGTCGATGTGTTTCCTCCAACTGCGCCTTGGTCTGCGAGAACCTCCTTTCCAGGCGAAGGAGCAGCGGTTCTACTCCGAGTCTCTCTCGTGTGACTGAACTTCTCACACTATCTCTAAGGGAGATGCCAGCCACCCGTCGAAGAAAACTCATTTCGGCCGCTTGTATTCGCAACCTTATTCTTTCGGTCATGACCCACACTTCATGACCATAGGTGAGAGTAGGAACGAAGATTGCTCGGTAGACAGAGCTTTGCCTTCTGGCTCAACTCTCTTTTCGTCACAACAGTGCGGTACAGCGACTGCAATACCGCCCCTGCCGCTCCGATTCTCCGGCTGATCTCCTTCTCCGTCCTCCCCTCACTCGTGAACAAGACCCCGAGATACTTAAACTCCTTCACCTGGGGTAATGCCTCATTCCCTACCCGGACTGCACAATCCACCGGTTTCCTGCTGAGAACCATGGCCTCAGATTTGGAGACGCTGATCTCTTCATTGATCATGAAAAAACTTGATGTAACATACATCTGACCCACCATAATCAAAAGGATAATGCCAAAAAGATTACAGCTTGTTTCCATTGCGGACCTTATGAGTAGCCTATGAGGACATGATTTCATGTAGTGCTGCTGGTGAGTGCATGAATGTATAGACTAGTTTAGGATGTGCTGGTGTCTCCCTGGCCTAGGACACCGTGAACACAGAGGATAAAGCAGGGAGAATTCCCACGGGGAATTAAGAGGTTTTAAAAAATCTATATTTAACCAAGATAAGATGGGCTAATGCTTTACTGATCCCCATGGGTACATTCAAGTGAAATGGTAACAACTACAACGGTAAGTGTTATCGATAACGGTAGTAGTGAGTAGTGAGACTAGCCCGTCCAATGCATCACTTCCGGAAATGTATCCAAGTCCATGGACTTTTAATGGTTATTTAGAGCCCAATTATAAATTCCCCGTCACCAGCCAAGTCTATGGACTATTTTTTAATAATATTTTTATTGAGAAAAGAAAGGTATAAATTAAAAGCACAATACAATAAAAACAAAAAAAAAGGAAAGGCAAACAGCACATCATAGCAGATCTACAAGCCCACAACACGTCGCGCTGCGACGCGATGTGAGCTTGTAGATCGGCTATTTCGAAGTGAATACATTTCGTTCGACTAAATCGACTGTAGATTTAGTCGACTAAAACTAGACTAAACATTAAAACATTCCAGGTGACTAAAATGTGACTAAACTAAGTGAAAACTATTCCAGAGACCATGACTAAAACTAAAATCAAAATCTGCTGCCAAAAACCACACTGTGCCTCTGTTGTGTGACCTCTGTGTGTGACCTCTGTGTGTGACCTCTGTTGTGTGACCTCTGTTGTGTGACCTCTGTGTGTGACCTCTGTGTGTGACCTCTGTTGTGTGACCTCCTGTGTGTGACCTCTGTGTGTGACCTCTGTGTGTGTGACCTCTGTGGTGTGACCTCCTGTGTGTCGCTGAAAGTGGGCCAGCGTTAAAGGTCTCGGTGAAACAGAAGGCAGCGTCTGGACAATGAATGCCCTATTCATTAATTGTCCTTGGTCACCTCACACAGTGAAACCAGAGGGCAGCGTCTGGACCATGAATGCACTATTCATTAATTGTCCTTGGTCACCTCACACAGTGAAACCAGAGGGCAGCGTCTGGACCATGAATGCACTATTCATTAATTGTCCTTGGTCACCTCACACAGTGAAACCAGAGGGCAGCGTCTGGACCATGAATGCACTATTCATTAATTGTCCTTGGTCACCTCACACAGTGAAACCAGAGGGCAGTAGTGGGGAGCCATATTTAAACCTGTCATGTTTATTATTATTATTGTGATATTGGAAATTGGATAATAGGTTTGGGCTTAGGTGGCATTAGTCACCACCCATCGTTAGAGCCAATCAGTTGTACCCCTTCCTGTATAAAGGTGCACACCCATTCCCTGTCACAGCCAATCAGCTGTACCCTTCCTGTATAAAGGTGCACACCCATTCCCTGTCACACTATTCCTGAAGAAGATCCTAAGGGATCGAAACGTTGAGTCAAATAAACCAGTGGAGCTGAGTTTTCATACCAGTGTTGCAGACTTTATTTTTTGAGTGGTGTAAACCACTCCAACAACTGGCTTTGTACCCGTGTCTGTTCGTACCAAAAAGATCACACCCGTGTGAACTGAGTGGTGTAAGGTCTTAAATAGACTGATCAACTGTGGTCTGACGTAATGTCTGACGTAATGAAATCACACCCGTGTAAACTGGGTGACCATAGCAACCATGCTCATTTTTTGGTACGAACAGACACGTAAACTCAAAAATCACACCCGTGTGAACTGAGTGGTGTAAGGTCTTATATAGCCTGTCTGACGTAATGAAATCATGTCTGACGTAATGAAATCACACCCGGGTGAACAGGGTTTTTTTTCTGTGCAGAAAAAATGAGCATGGTTGCTATGTTCACCGTGTTCACCCGGGTGTGATTTCATTACGTCAGAAAACAGGGTGAACATAGCAACCATGCTAATTTTTTCTGCACTAACAAAGCCAGTTGTAGGAGTGGTTTACACCACTCAAAAAGCCAGTACTGCCTTTTGTGCAGCACCTGGGCTAGAGTGGAGGTGCTGCTCTATTACCTTTGTCAGTAGTGGGGAGAGAACAGCTTTTGGAAAGGAGTTGAGGTTTTACTACTTTTTATGATGAGAGAAGGAAGGGTGATTTATGAGGAGAAACGTTGGCAAACCGGAGCGCTTCCCTTGCCAGTAATGGTGCTTGCACTAATGTACACTATATACCAGGGGTGGGCAACTTTGACGATGGAGAGGGCCACTATTTCCACACTCACTCCCTAGGGCCATATATTACTGTCGTAGCAAAAATAGCCGATCTACAAGCTCAAAACGCGTCGCACTGCGACGCGTTTTGAGCTTGTAGATCGGCTATTTTTGCTATATTCGAATTGAAATCTTGAATTATTTTGTGCTAGTTTTGAATTGGAATCCTGAAAATTTTACATTTTTATGTAATTTCAAATGCCTTTAATTATACTTGTGTTGAAGCAATGAGCTACTAATTTAGACTGAAGTAATTAAAGCGGGTCATGTTTGCATGTTGTGGAATTGTAAACAGCTGAAACCAATATTATATCAGTATTGTGACATTAACCTGAGGGCCACATTAAGTGAAGGTGGGGGCCGCATGTGGCCCCCGGGCCGCCAGTTGCCCACCCCTGCTATATACATACCTCTCAAATCCAACTCCAATAATGCATTCCAGCCATTTCTTAACCGTTTACACGATGTCAAGTCCTGGATGGATGCCAACTTCCTCACTCTCAACGAAAATAAAACCGAAATCATAATCTTTGACCACCATTCCACCACACCCCCCTCTGCACCCTAGGTGCTTTAAATGCTAATATACATCCCTTTGTTAAAAACCTTGGTGTCATTTTTGATAAAGATTTTAAATTTAATAAACAAGCTCCGTTGTAAAAACGAGTTTCTTCCAACTTAGAACTATATTGCTAAGATCAAGTCGTACCTCCCCCCCAAACAGCTCGAGATGGCCATGCACGCCTTCATTACCACACAAATTGATTACTGCAATTCTCTGTACACTGGTATCGACCAGGCGTCACTTAGTGCAGAATGCAGCTGCCCGTCTTCTAAGCGGAACCAAAAAACGAGACCACATCACCCCAGTTCTGGCCTCTCTCCATTGGCTATATAAGAAATGAAAAAATCGGCACACCAATTCAGGCTCCCAAGTTTCTTTACTTTAATAAGTACCTTATTAAAGTAAAGAAACTTGGGATCCTTTATTGGTGTGCCGATTTTTTCATTTCTTATGACTTATTTTTGATCCAGCACCCATGAGCCTAAAGGTATAGATGTGATCCAGCACCCAGCCTATAGGTATAGATGTGATCCAGCACCCAGCCTAAAGGTATAGATGTGATCCAGCACCCAGCCTATAGGTATAGATGTGATCCAGCACCCAGCCTATAGGTATAGATGTGATCCAGCACCCAGCCTATAGGTATAGATGTGATCCAGCACCCAGCCTATAGGTATAGATGTGATCCAGCACCCAGCCTATAGGTATAGATGTGATCCAGCACCCAGCCTATAGGTATAGATGTGATCCAGCACCCAGCTATTGTATGCTCTGTTTTCTTTTTTATATTGCCATGTTCTACTGTCTTGTTTTACTCTGTTCAGCACTTTGGTCAGCTTTGGCTGTTGTAAAGGTGCTATACAAATAAAGTTTGATTTGATTTGATATATGAATTACATGTAATATGTATGTGTATGTATAACTTTTATTGCACATTCTGTATAAGTAAGTGGCCTTGCTGAGCCATGAGGCCCATAGGGCAGGAGCCTATCTCCTGTTTCTGTAGCGTGAGGCAGCTTGATGTACAAGTACACCCCCTGGACATGACGCTAGTATGTCGCAGGGACTTACCCCCAAATCCAACCCTTGATGCTGAGTGTCAAGCAGGGAGGCACTGGGTCCCATTTTTACAGTCTTTGGTATGACCCGGCCGGGTCAGACCCGACGGTTACGCCGCAGACAAAGCCAACTCGAGTCGTGACAACTCATGACAACATAAACAATATTTTGGACCAACAAATAATTACAAAGAAGAAAAACAACAAAAAAAGTGTTTTTTTCTTCTTTCTAATTATTTGTTCGGCCCAAAAAATTGTGTTTGTTGTCATGATTTGTCACGATTCGAGTTGGCTTTGTCCGCGGCGTAAACGTCTTTAAATAAATACTTTCTGAAATGTCTGAGGAAAATGAACGGAGAATCATTTCCTGGTCCAGGGTAGGGGGCGGGACTGCGACGCTCTATTGGCTGTTGATGGTGACAAAACTAAGTACGTTTCAAGGTTGGTATACGACTATGCGGTCAATAACGGGTCTACAACAGCAGTTGTAATAGAGATTAGTTAACCCATTTTTGGCGGGAACCCCTTTTGGTGTTAGCATTATGTTATGATTTAGCTATTGAAAAATAGCAGATCTACAAGCTCATAGCGCGCCACCGAGTGGCGCGCTACGAGCTTGTAGGTCTGCTATTTTTGAAAAATCGTGAAAATGTGCCTGAAATCTTTGAATACATGTTCTTTCAGAGCGAGTTTTTAACTCAAATCTTTGAAAATATTTTCAGATGGGGGGTCAGCGGCCAATGTCATATATATTTGGGGTCCTTGACATGAATATGTTTGAGAACAACTGACATAGAAACATGGGTTTTTAATAAAACTGTCAGGATTTGACCTAACGGGTCCATTTGGTTCCATTTGTACACTCTCAGAGTTAAATTAGCATTGATTTTACAATATAAATTGGGGGTCCCAGAGATAGAAATGCTATTAAATAGGGGCCCGTAGACTAATGCATGTCAAACTGGGGGTCCTTGAAATTAAACGGGTTGAAAATCTTCTCTAATGGGGGTCCCTGGCATATCTTTTCAAATGGGGGTCTGCGGGCTAATTAGTGTCAATTTGGGGGTCCTTGACATGAAAAGGTTTGAGAGCCACTGGTATATAGCGCTATAATAACGTCATAGCAGCATTCATGATGTGTTCAAAAGCAGTAAGTAGGCCTATTATTTAGGCTACATAATATGACGTTTGTGACACCCGCTGCAGTAGGCTATATGTCTGTCACTTTTGTTTTTTGCTGTTTCTTCAGCCTAATTTATATTCGTTGTGAGTTACGAGTTGCAGACGTGACACTTGGTCTCTATGAATCATGTTTTTTTCTATGCATATTAAACGATAATATGGATTATTTAGGTGGCATTTAAAATGTAAACCTGCTACTGCAATGATTCTCTCCTGTGTTCAATGCGTTTGTGTGGACACAGATAACTTTGTCGTGTGGGCAGGGATCTTTTTTATCGCCGAAAATATCCATTTTGAAAAATGTCAATATTTATCATATGTAGCTAGCCAGAAACACCTTTACTTTTTGGAAATGATACTGCGAAAGGGGTTTTCGCCACTGTTTTTTGGATGGCTCTCAACCCCCGTTCTACAGGGAAGCTCATCTCGGAGCTAAAGCATAAATATGAGTTTCTAAACGGAGTTAAGTTTTCTGAAAAACCCTATGTTTCTATGTCAGTGGTTCTCAAACATTTTCATGTCAAAAATAGATGTATTTGGCTGCCAACCCCCATCTGAAAATATGTTGTTCCAGGGACCCCACCAGAAGCAAAGATTTGAGTTAAAAACGTTTGCTCTGAAAGAATATATTCAAACATTTGGGCCACATTTTCACGATTTTTCAAAAATAGCAGACCTACAAGTTCATAGCGCGGCACTCGGTGCCGCGCTATGAGCTTGTAGATCTGCTATTTTTCAATAGCTAAAGTGTAACATAATGCTTGAAACTCCAAAAGGGGTTCCCGCCCAAACTGAGATAATAGTTATATAGCAATAATAATATGAGGTTGTCACAAAATCCCTGCATGGCAAACCTGGACTCACTGTGATGCCATCACAGTGAGAACCACTGCTCGACTGACCTTTTTACCATGTTGGTCCACTGTGTCGCTCAACAAAAATAACAGATATTAAATGGTTTCATGAGGCATTTCATGATTTATTTAGAGTGTAGACTGAGGGACAGTCAGGCGAGGTCAGAGAGAGGGCAGACATGCCAGGAGTGGGATTCAAACTCGGGTCCTTGAGATTCACATGTAACATCTGGTCAGCACTATAACTGCAGCCTGCACCACCAAGCTAGCCTGGTTAATAAACCAGACCGAATCAGCCGTTGGCAAAAAAAAGTTGCCTACCAGCGGATTACGGTCTGGCGAGGCTCAGTAGCACGCCTCTTTCCTACAATCGAGAACAGGTCGGACCAATCGGGACACGGTATGCAATATGGGCGGGCTTTGGTACAGTGACGTTCAATGCTTGAGACCTTTGACTGACAGTAGCTCTGACCAATTGCGTCAAAGAGAAAATGTTTGAACCCGCCCCCCGGGAAATGAAATCCAAGTGGAGCCAGCCCAGACTGATATACCGCGACAGTGTTGTGTGATATTAGTCTGGCTTATTAGCCAGGCTACCACCAAGCAACCCCACTGGTGCATATTTAAGACTTGATTTCTTTAAATAGCTTCAAATGAAGCTGCAAAGCAGGGACAGGCCCCATGCCGCCCTCATTTCCATCTGGGTGATGTGCAACCTGGTGGCTGGCTGGCTGGCTGGCTGGCTGGCTGGCTGGCTGCACAGCAACGGCTAACCCCTGCTGTGGCTCGAAATACATGTTTGGGGATCCACTCCCAATGTTTTGCATTGAGGGGAATTCATTATATTGGCACCAGCCACAGTATCCTTCATCATGGGTCAGGGGTGCAAGGCAAGAAAGCAAATATATATTGCTCCAGTGATAAAGTGATAATTCTAAATATGCTCCTCATTGACTTACATAACATTGTACTCTGAAACAGCTCTCAAAGTCACTCTTTTAGTACATAAACAAACAAAAAGTTGATTCAGACAATATAGAACATCACTCGTACTGTTCATATAGGCTACTAAATAAGTCAACAGGAAGTTAACATTTTCTAAAAAATAAAAAGAGTCTATATTGTCTGAATCAACTTTGTTTGTGTTAGTTTACGTACTAATTAAAAAATCACACCCGTGTGAACTGAGTGGTGCAGTGACGTCACACACTAACCATAGCAACCATGCTCACCTATACGTGGCCCCACGTACAGGTACACACATACATAGATACAGACAAAGCTGGTTGTTGGAGTGGTTTGCACCACTCAAAAAGAGTGACTTTGAGAGCTGTTTCAGCGTAGAATGTAAGTACATGAGGAGCATATTTTGAATAATCAATTTCTAATCACCAGAGCATTTTCTTTTTGTCCACATTTGGAGTTACATCGTGGCAAGATAACACGGTTAAAAAACAAATTGAACCTCGCAAAAATGCGGGGGAAATTCATGAGAGCACCAAATCCATATGGCCACCGTCGACAACAATCAAAGCAGAATGAATTTTAGGTAATTTTGCCTTATTGTGCCTTAACAGGTTGTTGATGGTGGCCATATGGCTCTCCATGAAGGATTATGTTTCTCCCCTGATGTCTGTCTGGAGGCCAAGTAACTGTCATATCTTTCAGTGTCCAATTGTTCACTGTCGCAAGAAATAAGAATGTTCGGGGTGTGCAGATGGAGCTAGGGTTGCAACTAAACATTATTTTCTTAGTGATTATTCTATTGATTACTTTTGCTCACGACACTTTTCGCTACAGTAGGCTAGAGGCAAGGCAGGCCTGCCCAACTCCCTTTGAAAAACACTGACTGAAGAAAAGAAAATGACACCCGTGTGAAGTGAGTGGTGCAACTCCATGTGGGGGTCCCCGGGGGGCACCATGGGTCTGGTTCCTGTGGGTCTGGAGCTTCCGGAGACCCCCCCCGGGGACCCCCACACAGAGTTGCACCACTCACTTCACACGGGTGTCATTTTCTTTTCTTCAGTCAGTGTTTTTCAAAGGGAGCCTCTGCTGTGTCTGCCTTAGGTAGCTGGTCTTGTTGTGATTGTGTCCATCTGTGTCTGATGTGTTTCTATCACATTATTCTGCTGTAATGCATAATTTTGTATATCTCATCTCATCTCATCAACTGACTTGTTTGTGCCTCAGTCAGCGCCTGATACCATAATGACACATTGAGGTGAGACACAGCATAGCTACGTTGCAACACAGGCACACAGTATATATGGCTTTATTGTTGACTAAATGGTAAATGGTGCATATATATATTGCCTTTATCCAAGGCGCTTTACATAGATTGTGCATTACATTCACCCATTCACACACACATTCATACACCGATTGCACCAGCACATCGGGAGCAATTTGGGGTTCAGTGTCTTGCCCAAGGACACTTCGACATGTAGACAGTAGGAGCCGGGATTCGAACCGCCGACCCATGGATCATTGGACGACCTGCTCTACCTCCTGAGCCACAGTCGCCACAGTCTGGTGCATGTGATGAATGAAAAGCAAGATGTTGAAATCCAAAGAAATTATATATTTAAAAGCACACCTGTGTGAAGTCATCGTACATCATCATGACATAAAATATTTAACTTATTTCCAGTGGTGGAAAAAGTACTCAATTGTTTTACTTAAAGGGGCATTCCACTCATTTTCAACATTTTACTATGTCATTAATATACCTTAGAGCTGTTGTGTGGAAATAATAAAAAAGTCCCCCCATTCTGTGTATCCTAGAACTAGAGGTCTGAAAAAAATCATTAACATGGTGAAACGCATCTTGATGATGTCATCAAGATGTGTTTCACCATGTTAATTCTTTTTTCATAATTACAGTTCTAGGAAACACAGAATGGGGGGACTTTTGATTATTTCCACACAACAGCTCTAAGGTATATTAATGACAGTAAAATGTTGAAAATGGGTGGTTTTCCCCTTTAAGTAAAAGTACCAATACTGCAATTTAGAACTACTTTGTTACAAGTAAAAGTACGGAATTGAAAATGTACTTGAGTAAAAGTACAAAAGTATCGGCATCAAAATGTACTTAAAGTACTAAAAGTAAAAGTACTCATTGTGCAGAATGTGCCATTTCACAAGTTCAAAATGTGTACAAAATCTATTGAAAATAGCAGATCTACAAGCTCATTGTAGATCTGCTATTTTCAAATGGTCGAAATGTATATGGTTGAAGTGGTTAATGTATGTTTTCTAATCAAAATTTAAATCTCCAAAGTAACTAAAGTTTTCAAATAATTGTAGTGGAAATTTTGGCTCTGAGATGTAGTGGAGTAGAAGTAAAAGTACTGGAATTTGGAAATACTCAAGTAAAGTACACATACCTCAAAATTGTACTTAAGTACATTACTTAAGTAAAAGTACGTCGTTACTTTCCACCACTGCTTATTTCCCATCCCTAGCTAGATAAGAGACGTGTCCTCTCTTTCTCACTGCAGAGACGTGTGCTGGCACTGCCATCTTGTGGTCGATGTGTGGAAGTGAATGGTGTAGGAGAATGTTTAAATGAGTAGAGTGTTTAGAAGGGTTGAATGAGTTGTGTAGAGGTGAAGGCTGCAGATTACACGCACGCACGCACACACACACACACACACACACACCACACAGTCACACATAGTCACACACACATGCCTGTGCCGAACGATGTTCTCTCTATGTTAAATTTGTTTTGTCATATTAGATTATATAGATTATTCCCCTCTTCTGTATTCGTTTTATTTATAAGTCTGTGTTTTTTGTCGTTTACCCCCCCCCCCTCTCTTTTCTCACCAATCATGCCAATATTTACTATTTTATTCCATTCATATATTTAATTTTGCACTATAGGTACAGAACACAATTAGTAGGATTAGTCATGATATATCAGCAGATATGTGGTTTTTGTATGAGATGCTTAACCACCACTTAAACCACATATGGCTGAGCGGAGTCCCGCAGGCTATATTTTATATCTAGTAGGCTATATTTTCTGTTCTATGCTAATTTCTGGAGATTTAGAGATTTGGTGAAACTGGGAAAGAAAAGTAACGGCCCCGCTTAACTAATAGAGTGTCTATAAGTGGTCAATGTTCAGGGTGACAGCATACTATGAAGTTAAGAGATTTAACTGATGTCCAGCTTTCCCCTATTACCATGATGGTGTGAAAAGGCTGATGCTTAACCAGGATCAGCTTTTCATCAGGAAACCGGCAGCTGAGGAGATGGGTGGACCCTCTTCTCTTCTGTCCCCCCAGGAGGACCAGCTGAGGAGATGGGTGGACCCTCTTCTCTTCTGTCCCCCCAGGAGGACCAGCTGAGGAGATGGGTGGACCCTCTTCTCTTCTGTCCCCCCAGGAGGACCAGCTGAGGAGATGGGTGGACCCTCTTCTCTTCTGTCACCCCAGGAGGACCAGCTGAGGAGATGGGTGGACCCTCTTCTCTTCTGTCCCCCCAGGAGGACCAGCTGAGGAGATGGGTGGACCCTCTTCTCTTCTGTCACCCCAGGAGGACCAGCTGAGGAGATGGGTGGACCCTCTTCTCTTCTGTCACCCCAGGAGGACCAGCTGAGGAGATGGGTCGACCCTCTTCTCTTCTGTCCCCCCAGGAGGACCAGCTGAGGAGATGGGTGGACCCTCTTCTCTTCTGTCCCCCCAGGAGGACCAGCTGAGGAGATGGGTGGACCCTCTTCTCTTCTGTCCCCCCAGGAGGGCCAGCTGAGGAGATGGGTGGACAATCTTCTCTACTATGATGTGGATGGAGGAATGTGTGGGACTGGACGATCTGTCCGGGAACACCTACATGAAAGGATTAGAAGATTAAGAGCAGCACTTATGCTGGCTATTCCAATACAGTAGAAAACAGGAGGGGGTTAGACAAAAAAAGAGCTGAGCTGTTTGTTACAATTTGCTATTCTTTTTTTGAGTGAAAACTGTTTAATTACAGAGCTGTCTGGGTGTTATAAATATTGATATGACAATTAAAATTCCATTGCTATATCTCACAAATGATGATGTTGTATTACTGTTGTATGGTAGACAATAAAGTGGGTTTCAGGTGTGGTAATCTGAACACACACAAACAGGACATGGGTGAGGCAGTCAGCAGGTCACAGCGCTGTAGGGCTTCGAACCCTATATCCAGCAGAAGCTTGGATAGTACTTATTACTACCAGTGCTTTTTTTGCTTTGCAACACCATGCCTTTACTTGCATGTGAATTATTTTGTTTTGACGGTACTTGTATACTGTTCTACATTTTTGTCTAATAAAATAGGCTATTCATTTAATCAATCAAACTGCATTAACTAACAGATGCTACTAACCAAGCTATCCATGTCAACATGCTCTATAGGAGTCTCAATAACAGGTATAAGTAACGTTTAATGTTTAGTAATGTTTAATGTAGCAGAAGAGGCAATTCATTGAACAGAGTTTTGCACAATTTTCACATCGATTCTACTGTGCTGACTACACCTCCATGATATATTAGGAGTACAATAACATTCCATTGTGAATTAAAAACGTATTATTAACCACAGTGTGGTTGCAGTGTAATGCTAAAGGTTTAATCACAGGGCTGTCTGCTTCATGTAATATAATTAAAAGTGTATTGTGAATCAATTAATTGAGTGCTATCCTTACTTTCATGCAAAGCACCAACTTCAGTGTTTACGGACCGACTGACCTATAATAACAATATGCCTATAGCCTACAATAGCACAGTGAGTCTTAGCTCTGGTCCATAGCTCTAATGTCTAAATGCAACGCATTAGATTAGAGCTATGGACCAGAGCTATAAGTGCCAGTGGGTCTCAGACTGGGGGGTCCGGGGACCCCCTGCAGTACCTACCTGTCGGTTGCTGGGGTCTGGGGACCCCCTGCAGTAGCTACCTACCTGTCGGTTGCTGGGGTCTGGGGACCCCCTGCAGTAGCTACCTGTCGGTTGCTGGGGGTCCCATAGATGGAAATGCCACTAAATGGGGGTTCGTAGCCTAATGCATGTCAAACTAGCCCTAAACATAACCTGACAAAAACAAGTAGTCCGTGTTGAAAAAAAAATTACGAACGGGGCTTGAACTGGCAAAGTTACGATGTTGGGACTCAAAGTCGGATGACTAGCCCACTAGACCACTGAGGACATTAGCAGGTTGGAGATCGAGTTCTGTATTGTGTATTTAAGCTGTGACGTCAGCCACTTCCGGGTTCTACTCAAGAAAACTTCCACGTCATATATTTTCTTTACAGTTACATTAATAATTCTACTCGAGTTGGAAGCATTAAGACCCATTAAGACCTCAATGGCTTCCTTTCTGAAAAATAACGTTATTGTAAAAAAAGATTCACGCGTTCATATGTAGCTATTTAGTATTTACAATGAGAAGCGGACGGGACCCGGATGTAACGTAGGAGGACTACAAGAAAATCGCGGGAAAAAACTCGCGGGCGTGGCCTCACACCGGAAGGAATTTTCCCCCTCAAATACGGCGCAGACGCGTTGGGGCGTGTTTGGTCAGTGTTTGTTTGAGAATGCCACGTCACACATCGTGCCCGTCGTCGTCTGCAGGCAGCAGGTAAATAATGAAATGTTATTGAATGCTTAACGCTTATCACTTATCTGCTACTACTACTTAAATCCGTGTTTAGTCGACTGGTTACTGTCGCCGGTTTGTAAATATCAGGGCCCGGGTTCGATTCCCCATCGAGGACTGAGAGTTTCTTACCAAACAAACACAATTGTTTTTGCATCTAGTCGAGGTCCATTATTCATTCAGTATTTCAGCCACGGACCATTACATTTATAGACTCTCAAATGGGTCTGAGAGGCTAGATGGCCTCAAATGGTGGTCCGTTGCTCAGATACTGAATGAATAATGGACCTCGACTAGATGCAAAATCAATTTTGTTTGGTAAGAAGGAAACACACTCTCAGTCCTCGACGGGGGCTAGAACGGGCCCTGGTGTTTACAAACCGCGGACAGTACCCACTCCACTAGTGAAAGACGGTTTTACAGAGTAGTAAAAACATATATAAAGGCCCTGGCCCTGCTCATAGAACATTTCATCGTATGCCTTGTTCAAGGGCACTTCTGCGGTGGTAATTTTAACGTGTCGGACCGCTGATACAGTAACAAGTAAGACGCGCGAACGCGGGAAGCGAACGCAGCTCGTAAATTGCAAAAACAACAATTAGAATAAATTACGTAATTTTTTAAGTTAAGTTTTGTGTGTGTGTGTGCGTGCATGCGTGCGTGTGTGTGTGTGTGTGTGTGTGCGTGCATGTGTGTGTGTGTTTTTGTGTGTGATACAGCTGCGCCCTCTGGTGGTGGGCGGGTGGCGTGACAGACACACAGACACACAGACACACAGACATGATCTGCTGGGTCTCATAGTAAATGCTCACTGCGTTCGCAATCATTGCTATAGAGTGTGTGTTCAGTAACAGTGTTAAATAGCTCTATAGTGTGACAGTAATCATTGCTATAGAGTGTGTTCAGTACCAGTGTTAAATAGTTCTATAGTGTGACAGTAATCATTGCTATAGTGTGTGTTCAGTAACAGTGTTAAATAGCTCTATATTGTGACAGTAATCATTGCTATAGAGTGTGTGTTCAGTACCAGTGTTAAATAGTTCTATAGTGTGACAGTAATCATTGCTATAGTGTGTGTGTTCAGTAACAGTGTTAAATAGCTCTATAGTGTGACAGTAATCATTGCTATAGAGTGTGTGTTCAGTAACAGTGTTAAATAGCTCTATAGTGTGACAGTAATCATTGCTATAGAGTGTGTTCAGTACCAGTGTTAAATAGTTCTATAGTGTGACAGTAATCATTGCTATAGTGTGTGTTCAGTAACAGTGTTAAATAGCTCTATATTGTGACAGTAATCATTGCTATAGAGTGTGTGTTCAGTACCAGTGTTAAATAGTTCTATAGTGTGACAGTAATCATTGCTATAGTGTGTGTTCAGTAACAGTGTTAAATAGCTCTATAGTGTGACAGTAATCATTGCTATAGAGTGTGTTCAGTACCAGTGTTAAATAGTTCTATAGTGTGACAGTAATCATTGCTATAGTGTGTGTTCAGTAACAGTGTTAAATAGCTCTATATTGTGACAGTAATCATTGCTATAGAGTGTGTGTTCAGTAACAGTGTTAAATAGCTATATAGTGTGACAGTAATCATTGCTATAGTGTTTATTCAGTAACAGAGGTTTCCCGGTCTCTCCAGCTTTTTGTTAAACAGAAAAAGCATTTTCTGAAACTGCAATTTTATCCAATCAGGAACGCAGTCAGGATACAGATTAAACAAGTGAGATTGTAATGTAACAGACACAATTAGAACTGGGACATTAAGCTCATAAATAGCTACTTTCTCCTGATTGGCTGAAAATGTGTCACCTACCTGAAGATTCTTTTTTTTAAACCCTTTTCTATTTATTAAAGAGCTGGAGAGACAGGAATATTCCTGTTACTGAACACACACTCTATAGCAATGATTACTGTCACATTATAGAACTATTTAACACTGTTACTGAACACACTATAGCAATCATTACTGCACAATATAGAACTATTTAACACTGTTACTGAACACACTCTATAGCAATCATTACTGCACAATATAGAACTATTTAACACTGTTACTGAACACACTATAGCAATTATTACTGTCACAATAACTTTGTAATGCTACTGATGTTTGTGTAAAACATTTGAGCTGACAGGCCTTTTTTATGTCAATCAATCAAGTCACCTTAATTCAAGTGATAGATTATATACAGGGACATGCCATGTGGTCTACCTGCACAGCCTTTGTGATCTACTGGTAGATCACGATGTACCTTTTGGGCACCCCTGCAATACAGGATTCCTGTACAGGATTGTTTTATTAGGGTTTAAGTCGTTCTAAATGTATGTGTTTCTTTTTCTGTTCTATTTCTTTCTTAGGACGGAGATCAAGGTAGACACCGTTGGAAGGCTCTAGCCAGCAAGCCCGCTCAGTCAGCCAACGCAGCCAGCCAGCCCCGCCAGTCAGCCAGTGTAGAAAGTCAGGCTGCCAAGCCAGCGCACTTCAGCCATTGCAGCCAAGGGTTAGGGTTAGTCAGCTCAGCCAGGCCTCTCTCGAGGCCTGGCTCTCTGTCTGCCTGGCCCGGTCTGCCCCGCCCTGCCTTGCAGCAACAGAACCAGCCGGCCTGGCAAGCCAGCCAGCTCAGAATGCGAGCTCAGCAAGCCAGCGCGGCGAAAATCTTTACAAGCCCAGACTCAGGATGCCCAGCAGACAGCCAGGGTCTCCTACCTGACAGCCAACAGTCAGCCAGACCAGACCCGCATTTGCAGCAAGCCAGGCTCTCAGCCCTAACAGTGCAGTGCCTTTGATTAGTCATCCAAGCCAAATGGTAGGGTTTGACTGCCCATGCCTGTAGTGCCCTTGATTAGTCATCCAAGCCAAAGGGTAGGGTTTGACTGCCCGGGCCCAGTGCAGTGCCCTTGATTAGTCATCCAAGCCAAAGGGTAGGGTTTGACTGCCCGGGCCTCCTGCCAGCTGCCAATGCTTTCCTGCGACCCTTCCTGCTTGCCAAGGTCTGCCACAAACTGTCTGTCCTGTCCTGGCCTGAAACTGTTTTTTTCTGAGTCTGGGCTTGTAAAAACTTTCGCTGCGCTGGCTTGCTGAGCTCACATTCTGAGCCGGCTGGCTTGCCAGGCCGGCTGATTCTGTTGCTGCAAGGCAGGGCGGGGCAGACCGGGCCAGGCAGACAGAGAGCCAGGCCTCGAGAGAGGCCTGGCTGAGCTGACTAACCCTAACCCTTGGCTGCCTCGGCCGGCCTACCTGCATGCCTGCCTCGGCTTGCTTGCTTGCCTGCATGCTTGCCTGTCTCGTCCTGCCTGCCTGCCTGCCTGCCTGCAACTAGAATGAGGTGTGTAAACACTTATTTTACGGGTGTGGGTGTTGACCGTGGCTTTTGTGTTCTCCAGTTGTTTCTTGAAGGAGAGTGTTCTGTCCAGTGTAACTCCAAATTACATGGGGTGGGTATGGTTAGGTTTTTGAACATCCCAAGTGACGCTCAGTTCTTTTTTCGCGTCTCGGTTCCTCAGGTGGAAGCTGCATAGTTGGGTTTTTGATGGGTGACTCAATCTTCTGGAAGTCTGCTTGTTGGGTGGTAATGCAGAGGTCGTCGGCGTAGATTAAACTCTGGCATTCTGTGGGTAGTGGCTGGTCGTTTGTGTAGATATTGAAAAGGAGGGGGTGAGCACGCTACCTTGTGGGAGGCCGTTCTTTTGGGATTTCCATTTACTCCTCTGGTCATTTAACTGGACATAGAAGCGCCTGTTGTTGAGGAGGCTTTTGATGACTTGACACGGGTCCAGGTCACCAGTCATGTCCAGTAGTTTCCTGACCATTGTGCGGTGTTGGACAGTGCTGTAGGCAGCAGAGAGATCTATGAATGCTGCTCCAGTTATTTGTTTTCCCTCAGACCCATCCTCAATGTGTTGGGTGAGGTTGAGCTCTGTCCAGCACAGGAGCGGCCGGGACGGAAACCAGCTTGGTCTTTAGTCAGCTTGGTGTCTATGAGTGGCATGAGGCGTTGGAGTAGCAGCCTCTCATAGAGCTTGTACGTGATGCAGAGGTGGGAAATGGGTCGGTAGCTCTTTGGGGATGATGGGTATTTGCCATGTTTGGGGATTGCAACTACTTTGGCCTTTCTCCAGACAGAAGGGATGGTTTTCTGTGCCATGCATGTGTTCAGCATTCCCAGGAGCCAGGTCTTTGCGTTAGGTCCCAGGTGCTGTATCATTCTGCCAATATGTCATCAATCCCTGCTACTTTTCCAGATTTCAACTTTCCCATTGCAGTTTCGAGTTCTTCTAGGTCGAAGGGTTTGGTTTGAGGGCTGGCTGATTGTGGTTGGTCTGATACCACTGTGTGATGGTGTTCTCCTGTGGGTCGGCAGCGGTGTTTGTTACGACTTTTGGCCACCAGTTGTGATGCAACAGAGTTTGCTGTGACCATTGTGATTATGGGTCTTTGCCAAGAAGGTGGATTGTGGCCCATGCCTTCCTGCTGTTTATTGTCATGTTGGTGTTCTCTATCATTTCCTTCCAGACTTTCCTCCGTTCATCCCCAACTTCACTGTCTATCTCCTGTGTTCTCCATTCATCTTGAGAGATACATAGTTGTCTGATGTGCGGGGGGGAGGTTCCGGCTAGCGCATAAAGGCACGTGATCGGCTCCAGCTTGAGCAGGCATACTCTGCTGTAGAGAAAGACAGGGCACATCCATGGCAGTTGCACGGATTGTTTGTGGGTCTGCGCCCCACTTGGAGTTCACTAGTTTTCACAGGATGTTATTGTGGGTGTTGACCGTGGCTTTTGTATGGAATGCAAGCCCAGCAAGCCAGCGCAGCGAAACTTTTTACAAGCCCAGACTCAGCATGCCCAGACAGCCTGTGCAGCCAACAGTCAGCCAGCCCAGACCAGCATTTGCAGCAAGCCAATAGTCCCCATAGTCCCCCTGCCTGCACTTTGTTGCTTAACTGCGCCTTGCCTGCTTGCCTCGGTCTGCCACAAACTGTCTGTCCTGCCTGTCTGAAACTGGCTTGCCTGACTGCGTGCTTGCCTGTCTGCGTTCTTGCCTGTGGGCTTGCCTGGCTGCCTGCCTCGGTCGGCCTACCTGCGTGCCTGCCTCGGCCTGCTTGCTTGCTTGCCTGCTTGCCTGTGTGCTTGCCTGTCTCGTCCTGCCTGCCTGCCTGCAACTTGAATGAGGTGTGTAAACATTTATTTCACGGGTGTGGGTGTTGACCTTGGCTTTTGTGTTCTCCAGGTGTTTTTTGGAAGGAGAGTGTCCTGTCCAGTGTAACTCCAAGTTACATGGGGTGGGTATGGTTGGAGAGTTTGTGACCATCCCAAGTGACGCTCAGTTCTTTTTCCGCGTCTCGGTTCCTCAGGTGGAAGCTGCATAGTTGGGTTTTTGATGGGTTGGGTTTCAGGTGGTTGTATTGTAGTAGCTTGACATTTCTTGGAGGGCACTTTCAAGGACAGACTCAATCTTCTGGAAGTCTGCTTGTTGGGTGGTGTGGGGGGGAGGTGCCTTTCATACAATGTGACTACCAGACCACAGACACATTCTGAATGTGAACTACAGCGCTTAAAGCGACCAGAGTACCGTCCTGTCCTCCTATCTTTATACCAGAGTACCGTCCTGTCCTATCTTTTCAATGCAACATTGATATTCTCTTCAGGAACACAATTCTTACCTCGCTCTTATAACAACATTTGTTATCGTACCAATACCACGATCGCACAGGGCGTAACTCAATGTCTAAGACACTCACAGTGAAAACAAAAATTGCGTTTGACTTGTACTTTTTCTGCTGTACTTAAAGCGTGCACACACGCACACACACATGCACACGCACAGACGGCGTGCACGCACATGCTAACCAAATGTAACTCTGAGAGTGTAAAACATGTAACCTAATGGACCCTTACAGGTCTGTAACTCAGAGTGTACAGATGAAACAAAATGGGAAGGTCCAACACTGGTTATCGAAGCGTGCACACACGCACACACACATACACGCGCACACGCACGCACACGCACGTGTAACCAAATGGACGCTTACAGGTCCAACACTGTTTTTTTGTTAATCATCGAATGAAATGTGTGAGGTTGGCAAGAGAAAGTTTTGTCCTATGTTTTTCTTCTTTATATATTACTTTACTGTTGAAATGTAAATTTTACATTTCAACGAATGGACCTGTAAATGACAACAACACAAAAACTAAGGCACTGGTGTCGTACTTCTGGTTTACCGGAACTGGGTTCAACTCCCTGCAGTGCCCTGCTCAATGTGTTGTATTTACATGGTTCAACTCCCTGCAGTGCCCTGCTCAATGTGTTGTATTTACATGGTTCAACTCCCTGCAGTGCCCTGCTCAATGTGTTGTATTTACATGGTTCAACTCCCTGCAGTGCCCTGCGCAATGTGTTGTATTTACATGGTTCAACTCCCTGCAGTGCCCTGCTCAATGTGTTGTATTTACATGGTTCAACTCCCTGCAGTGCCCTGCTCAATGTGTTGTATTTACATTTCTGCGTGATTCTTCATCATTGAGGATTTGAAAAAAGGTGAAAATCAAGGAAAAGCGATAGTCCATCGTCTCGGAGCGCATGCTATAGGGTGCCATTTTTCACGATTTCGGAGGATTTAAAAAAAAAGGTGAAAATCACGGAAAAGCGAAAGGCTATAGTCCATGGTCATGGACCGCATTCTAGTCAAGGTCAATTATACTGGTCAAGGTAATTTATACTGGTCATGGTCATTTACTAGTCTTGTGAAGGTAATTTATACTGGTCAAGGTCATTTATACTGGTCAAGGTCATTTATACTTGTCAAGGTCATTTATACTGGTCAAGGTAATTATGAAGGTCATTTAATAGTCTTATGGAGGTCATTTATACTGGTCAAGGTAATTTATACTGGTCAAGGTCATTTATACTGGTCAAGGTCATTCATACTGGTCAAGGTAATTTACTAGTCTTATGAAGGTCATTTATACTGCTCAAGGTCATTGATATTGGTCAAGGTCATTGAGCGGCACGCTATAGTGCGCGATTCTTCATCATTGTTGAGGATTTGAAAAAAGGTGAAAATCGTGGAAAAGCGAAAGGCTATAGTCCATGGTCTCGGAGGGTCAAGGTCATTTATACTGGTGAAGGTAATTTATACTGGTGAAGGTCATTTACTAGTCTTATGAAGGTCATTTATACTGGTCAAGGTCATTTATACTTGTCAAGGTCATTTATACTGGTCAAGGTCATTTACTAGTCTTATGAAGGTCATTTATACTGCTCAAGGTAATTGAGCGGCGCGCTATAGTGCGCGATTCTTCATCATTGTTGAGGATTTGAAAAAAGGTGAAAATCGTGGAAAAGCGAAAGGCTATAGTCCATGGTCTCGGAGGGCATACTATAGTATGTTGTTTTTTACGATTTCGGAGGATTTAAAAAAAAGGTGAAAATCGCAGAAAAGCGACAGGCTATAGTCCATGGTGTCGGAGGGCATACTATAGTATGTCGTTTTCGGAGGATTTGAAAAAAAGGTGAAAATCACTGAAAAGCGACTGGCTATAGTCCATGGTGTCGGAGGGCATACTATAGTATGTCGTTTTCGGAGGATTTGAAAAAAAGGTGAAAATCACTGAAAAGCGACAGGCTATAGTCCATGGTCTCGGAGCACATGCTACAGGGTGGCATTTTTCACGGTTTCGGAGGATTTGAAAAAAAGGTGAAAATCACTGAAAAGCGACAGGCTATAGTCCATGGTGTCGGAGGGCATACTATAGTATGTCGTTTTCGGAAGATTTGAAAAAAAGGTGAAAATCACTGAAAAGCGACAGGCTATAGTCCATGGTCTCGGAGCACATGCTACAGGGTGGTATTTTTCACGGTTTCGGAGGATTTGAAAAAAAGGTGAAAATCACTGAAAAGCGACAGGCTATAGTCCATGGTCTCGGAGCACATGCTACAGGGTGGCATTTTTCACAATTTCGGAGGATTTGAAAAAAAGGTCAAAATCACTGAAAAGCGACAGGCTATAGTCCATGGTCTCGGAGCACATGCTACATGGTGGCATTTTTCACGGTTTCGGAGGATTTGAAAAAAAGGTGAAAATCACTGAAAAGCGACAGGCTATAGTCCATGGTGTCGGAGGGCATACTATAGTATGTCGTTTTAGGAGGATTTGAAAAAAAGGTGAAAATCACTGAAAAGCGACAGGCTATAGTCCATGGTCTCGGAGCACATGCTACAGGGTGGCATTTTTCACGGTTTCGGAGGATTTGAAAAAAAGGTGAAAATCACTGAAAAGCGACAGGCTATAGTCCATGGTGTCGGAGGGCATACTATAGTATGTCGTTTTCGGAGGATTTGAAAAAAAGGTGAAAATCACTGAAAAGCGACAGGCTATAGTCCATGGTCTCGGAGCACATGCTACAGGGTGGCATTTTTCACGGTTTCGGAGGATTTGAAAAAAAGGTGAAAATCACTGAAAAGCGACAGGCTATAGTCCATGGTCTCGGAGCACATGCTACAGGGTGGCATTTTTCACGGTTTCGGAGGATTTGAAAAAAAGGTGAAAATCACTGAAAAGCGACAGGCTATAGTCCATGGTCTCGGAGCACATGCTACAGGGTGGTATTTTTCACGGTTTCGGAGGATTTGAAAAAAAGGTGAAAATCACTGAAAAGCGACAGGCTATAGTCCATGGTCTCGGAGCACATGCTACAGGGTGGCATTTTTCACAATTTAGGAGGATTTGAAAAAAAGGTCAAAATCACTGAAAAGCGACAGGCTATAGTCCATGGTGTCGGAGGGCATACTATAGTATGTCGTTTTCGGAGGATTTGAAAAAAAGGTGAAAATCACTGAAAAGCGACAGGCTATAGTCCATGGTCTCGGAGCACATGCTACAGGGTGGCATTTTTCACGGTTTCGGAGGATTTGAAAAAAAGGTGAAAATCACTGAAAAGCGACAGGCTATAGTCCATGGTCTCGGAGCACATGCTACAGGGTGGCATTTTTCACGGTTTCGGAGGATTTGAAAAAAAGGTGAAAATCACTGAAAAGCGACAGGCTATAGTCCATGGTGTCGGAGGGCATACTATAGTATGTCGTTTTCGGAAGATTTGAAAAAAAGGTGAAAATCACTGAAAAGCGACAGGCTATAGTCCATGGTCTCGGAGCACATGCTACAGGGTGGTATTTTTCACGGTTTCGGAGGATTTGAAAAAAAGGTGAAAATCACTGAAAAGCGACAGGCTATAGTCCATGGTCTCGGAGCACATGCTACAGGGTGGCATTTTTCACAATTTAGGAGGATTTGAAAAAAAGGTCAAAATCACTGAAAAGCGACAGGCTATAGTCCATGGTCTCGGAGCACATGCTACAGGGTGGCATTTTTCACGGTTTCGGAGGATTTGAAAAAAAGGTGAAAATCACTGAAAAGCGACAGGCTATAGTCCATGGTCTCGGAGCACATGCTACAGGGTGGCATTTTTCACAATTTCGGAGGATTTGAAAAAAAGGTCAAAATCACTGAAAAGCGACAGGCTATAGTCCATGGTCTCGGAGCACATGCTACATGGTGGCATTTTTCACGGTTTCGGAGGATTTGAAAAAAAGGTGAAAATCACTGAAAAGCGACAGGCTATAGTCCATGGTGTCGGAGGGCATACTATAGTATGTCGTTTTAGGAGGATTTGAAAAAAAGGTGAAAATCACTGAAAAGCGACAGGCTATAGTCCATGGTCTCGGAGCACATGCTACAGGGTGGCATTTTTCACGGTTTCGGAGGATTTGAAAAAAAGGTGAAAATCACTGAAAAGCGACAGGCTATAGTCCATGGTGTCGGAGGGCATACTATAGTATGTCGTTTTCGGAGGATTTGAAAAAAAGGTGAAAATCACTGAAAAGCGACAGGCTATAGTCCATGGTCTCGGAGCACATGCTACAGGGTGGCATTTTTCACGGTTTCGGAGGATTTAAAAAAAAGGTGAAAATCACTGAAAAGCGACAGGCTATAGTCCATGGTCTCGGAGCACATGCTACAGGGTGGCATTTTTCACGGTTTCGGAGGATTTGAAAAAAAGGTGAAAATCACTGAAAAGCGACAGGCTATAGTCCATGGTCTCGGAGCACATGCTACAGGGTGGTATTTTTCACGGTTTCGGAGGATTTGAAAAAAAGGTGAAAATCACTGAAAAGCGACAGGCTATAGTCCATGGTCTCGGAGCACATGCTACAGGGTGGCATTTTTCACAATTTAGGAGGATTTGAAAAAAAGGTCAAAATCACTGAAAAGCGACAGGCTATAGTCCATGGTCTCGGAGCACATGCTACAGGGTGGCATTTTTCACGGTTTCGGAGGATTTGAAAAAAAGGTGAAAATCACTGAAAAGCGACAGGCTATAGTCCATGGTCTCGGAGCACATGCTACAGGGTGGCATTTTTCACAATTTCGGAGGATTTGAAAAAAAGGTGAAAATCACTGAAAAGCGACAGGCTATAGTCCATGGTCTCGGAGCACATGCTACAGGGTGGTATTTTTCACGGTTTCGGAGGATTTGAAAAAAAGGTGAAAATCACTGAAAAGCGACAGGCTATAGTCCATGGTCTCGGAGCACATGCTACAGGGTGGCATTTTTCACAATTTAGGAGGATTTGAAAAAAAGGTCAAAATCACTGAAAAGCGACAGGCTATAGTCCATGGTCTCGGAGCACATGCTACAGGGTGGCATTTTTCACGGTTTCGGAGGATTTGAAAAAAAGGTGAAAATCACTGAAAAGCGACAGGCTATAGTCCATGGTCTCGGAGCACATGCTACAGGGTGGCATTTTTCACAATTTCGGAGGATTTGAAAAAAAGGTCAAAATCACTGAAAAGCGACAGGCTATAGTCCATGGTCTCGGAGCACATGCTACATGGTGGCATTTTTCACGGTTTCGGAGGATTTGAAAAAAAGGTGAAAATCACTGAAAAGCGACAGGCTATAGTCCATGGTGTCGGAGGGCATGCTACAGGGTGGCATTTTTCACGGTTTCGGAGGATTTGAAAAAAAGGTGAAAATCACTGAAAAGCGACAGGCTATAGTCCATGGTCTTGGAGCACATGCTACAGGGTGGCATTTTTCACGGTTTCGGAGGATTTGAAAAAAAGGTGAAAATCACTGAAAAGCGACAGCCTATAGTCCATGGTCTTGGAGCACATGCTACAGGGTGGCATTTTTCACGGTTTCGGAGGATTTGAAAAAAAGGTGAAAATCACTGAAAAGCGACAGGCTATAGTCCATGGTCTCGGAGCACATGCTACAGGGTGGCATTTTTCACGGTTTCGGAGGATTTGAAAGAAAGGTCAAAATCACTGAAAAGCGACAGGCTATAGTCCATGGTCTCGGAGCACATGCTACAGGGTGGCATTTTTCACGGTTTCGGAGGATTTGAAAAAAAGGTGAAAATCACTGAAAAGCGACAGGCTATAGTCCATGGTGTCGGAGGGCATACTATAGTATGTCGTTTTTCACGATTTCGGAGGATTTTAAAAAAAGGTGAAAATCGCAGAAAAGCGACAGGCTATAGTCCATGGTCTCGGAGCACATGCTACAGGGTGGCATTTTACACGGTTTCGGGGGATTTGAAAAAAAGGTGAAAATCACTGAAAAGCGACAGGCTATAGTCCATGGTCTCGGAGCACATGCTACAGGGTGGCATTTTTCACGGTTTCGGGGGATTTGAAAAAAAGGTGAAAATCACTGAAAAGCGACAGGCTATAGTCCATGGTGTCGGAGGGCATACTATAGTATGTCGTTTTTCACGATTTCGGAGGATTTAAAAAAAAAAGGTGAAAATCGCAGAAAAGCGACAGGCTATAGTCCATGGTCTCGGAGCACATGCTACAGGGTGGCATTTTTCACGGTTTCGGAGGATTTGAAAAAAAGGTGAAAATCACTGAAAAGCGACAGGCTATAGTCCATGGTGTCGGAGGGCATACTATAGTATGTCGTTTTTCACGATTTCGGAGGATTTAAAAAAAAAGGTGAAAATCGCAGAAAAGCGACAGGCTATAGTCCATGGTCTCGGAGCACATGCTACAGGGTGGCATTTTTCACGGTTTCGGAGGATTTGAAAAAAAGGTGAAAATCACTGAAAAGCGACAGTCTATAGTCCATGGTCTCGGAGCACATGCTACAGGGTGGCATTTTTCACAATTTCGGAGGATTTGAAAAAAAGGTCAAAATCACTGAAAAGCGACAGGCTATAGTCCATGGTCTCGGAGCACATGCTACAGGGTGGCATTTTTCACGGTTTCGGAGGATTTGAAAAAAAGGTGAAAATCACTGAAAAGCGACAGGCTATAGTCCATGGTGTCGGAGGGCATACTATAGTATGTCGTTTTTCACGATTTCGGAGGATTTAAAAAAAAGGTGAAAATCGCAGAAAAGCGACAGGCTATAGTCCATGGTCTCGGAGCACATGCTACAGGGTGGCATTTTTCACGGTTTCGGAGGATTTGAAAAAAAGGTGAAAATCACTGAAAAGCGACAGGCTATAGTCCATGGTCTCGGAGCACATGCTACAGGGTGGCATTTTTCACAATTTCGGAGGATTTGAAAAAAAGGTCAAAATCACTGAAAAGCGACAGGCTATAGTCCATGGTCTCGGAGCACATGCTACAGGGTGGCATTTTTCACGGTTTCGGAGGATTTGAAAAAAAGGTGGAAATCACTTAAAAGCGACAGGCTATAGTCCATGGTCTCGGAGCACATGCTACAGGGTGGCATTTTTCACGGTTTCGGAGGATTTGAAAAAAAGGTGAAAATCACTGAAAAGCGACAGGCTATAGTCCATGGTGTCGGAGGGCATACTATAGTATGTCGTTTTTCACGATTTCGGAGGATTTAAAAAAAAAGGTGAAAATCACAGAAAAGCGACAGGCTATAGTCCATGGTCTCGGAGCACATGCTACAGGGTGGCATTTTTCACGGTTTCGGAGGATTTGAAAAAAAGGTGAAAATCACTGAAAAGCGACAGGCTATAGTCCATGGTCTCGGAGCACATGCTACAGGGTGGCATTTTTCACAATTTCGGAGGATTTGAAAAAAAGGTCAAAATCACTGAAAAGCGACAGGCTATAGTCCATGGTCTCGGAGCACATGCTACAGGGTGGCATTTTTCACGGTTTCGGAGGATTTGAAAAAAAGGTGAAAATCACTGAAAAGCGACAGGCTATAGTCCATGGTGTCGGAGGGCATACTATAGTATGTCGTTTTTCACGATTTCGGAGGATTTAAAAAAAAAGGTGAAAATCGCAGAAAAGCGACAGGCTATAGTCCATGGTCTCGGAGCACATGCTACAGGGTGGCATTTTTCACGGTTTCGGAGGATTTGAAAAAAAGGTGAAAATCACTGAAAAGCGACAGTCTATAGTCCATGGTCTCGGAGCACATGCTACAGGGTGGCATTTTTCACAATTTCGGAGGATTTGAAAAAAAGGTCAAAATCACTGAAAAGCGACAGGCTATAGTCCATGGTCTCGGAGCACATGCTACAGGGTGGCATTTTTCACGGTTTCGGAGGATTTGAAAAAAAGGTGAAAATCACTGAAAAGCGACAGGCTATAGTCCATGGTGTCGGAGGGCATACTATAGTATGTCGTTTTTCACGATTTCGGAGGATTTAAAAAAAAGGTGAAAATCGCAGAAAAGCGACAGGCTATAGTCCATGGTCTCGGAGCACATGCTACAGGGTGGCATTTTTCACGGTTTCGGAGGATTTGAAAAAAAGGTGAAAATCACTGAAAAGCGACAGGCTATAGTCCATGGTCTCGGAGCACATGCTACAGGGTGGCATTTTTCACAATTTCGGAGGATTTGAAAAAAAGGTCAAAATCACTGAAAAGCGACAGGCTATAGTCCATGGTCTCGGAGCACATGCTACAGGGTGGCATTTTTCACAATTTTGGAGGATTTGAAAAAAAGGTCAAAATCACTGAAAAGCGACAGGCTATAGTCCATGGTCTCGGAGCACATGCTACAGGGTGGCATTTTTCACGGTTTCGGAGGATTTGAAAAAAAGGTGAAAATCACTTAAAAGCGACAGGCTATAGTCCATGGTCTCGGAGCACATGCTACAGGGTGGCATTTTTCACGGTTTCGGAGGATTTGAAAAAAAGGTGAAAATCACTTAAAAGCGACAGGCTATAGTCCATGGTCTCGGAGCACATGCTACAGGGTGGCATTTTTCACAATTTCGGAGGATTTGAAAAAAAGGTCAAAATCACTGAAAAGCGACAGGCTATAGTCCATGGTCTCGGAGCACATGCTACAGGGTGGCATTTTTCACGGTTTCGGAGGATTTGAAAAAAAGGTGAAAATCACTGAAAAGCGACAGGCTATAGTCCATGGTGTCGGAGGGCATACTATAGTATGTCGTTTTTCACGATTTCGGAGGATTTAAAAAAAAAGGTGAAAATCACAGAAAAGCGACAGGCTATAGTCCATGGTCTCGGAGCACATGCTACAGGGTGGCATTTTTCACGGTTTCGGAGGATTTGAAAAAAAGGTGAAAATCACTGAAAAGCGACAGGCTATAGTCCATGGTCTCGGAGCACATGCTACAGGGTGGCATTTTTCACAATTTCGGAGGATTTGAAAAAAAGGTCAAAATCACTGAAAAGCGACAGGCTATAGTCCATGGTCTCGGAGCACATGCTACAGGGTGGCATTTTTCACGGTTTCGGAGGATTTGAAAAAAAGGTGAAAATCACTGAAAAGCGACAGGCTATAGTCCATGGTGTCGGAGGGCATACTATAGTATGTCGTTTTTCACGATTTCGGAGGATTTAAAAAAAAAGGTGAAAATCGCAGAAAAGCGACAGGCTATAGTCCATGGTCTCGGAGCACATGCTACAGGGTGGCATTTTTCACGGTTTCGGAGGATTTGAAAAAAAGGTGAAAATCACTGAAAAGCGACAGTCTATAGTCCATGGTCTCGGAGCACATGCTACAGGGTGGCATTTTTCACAATTTCGGAGGATTTGAAAAAAAGGTCAAAATCACTGAAAAGCGACAGGCTATAGTCCATGGTCTCGGAGCACATGCTACAGGGTGGCATTTTTCACGGTTTCGGAGGATTTGAAAAAAAGGTCAAAATCACTGAAAAGCGACAGGCTA
Source organism: Electrona antarctica (assembly GCF_951216825.1). Classification (NCBI taxonomy): domain Eukaryota; kingdom Metazoa; phylum Chordata; class Actinopteri; order Myctophiformes; family Myctophidae; genus Electrona; species Electrona antarctica. The sequence goes on from NW_027638734.1 coordinate 63,128, forward strand.
TAGTCCATGGTCTCGGAGCACATGCTACAGGGTGGCATTTTTCACGGTTTCGGAGGATTTGAAAAAAAGGTGAAAATCACTGAAAAGCGACAGGCTATAGTCCATGGTGTCGGAGGGCATACTATAGTATGTCGTTTTTCACGATTTCGGAGGATTTTAAAAAAAGGTGAAAATCGCAGAAAAGCGACAGGCTATAGTCCATGGTCTCGGAGCACATGCTACAGGGTGGCATTTTACACGGTTTCGGGGGATTTGAAAAAAAGGTGAAAATCACTGAAAAGCGACAGGCTATAGTCCATGGTCTCGGAGCACATGCTACAGGGTGGCATTTTTCACGGTTTCGGGGGATTTGAAAAAAAGGTGAAAATCACTGAAAAGCGACAGGCTATAGTCCATGGTGTCGGAGGGCATACTATAGTATGTCGTTTTTCACGATTTCGGAGGATTTTAAAAAAAAAGGTGAAAATCGCAGAAAAGCGACAGGCTATAGTCCATGGTCTCGGAGCACATGCTACAGGGTGGCATTTTTCACGGTTTCGGAGGATTTGAAAAAAAGGTGAAAATCACTGAAAAGCGACAGGCTATAGTCCATGGTGTCGGAGGGCATACTATAGTATGTCGTTTTTCACGATTTCGGAGGATTTAAAAAAAAAGGTGAAAATCGCAGAAAAGCGACAGGCTATAGTCCATGGTCTCGGAGCACATGCTACAGGGTGGCATTTTTCACGGTTTCGGAGGATTTGAAAAAAAGGTGAAAATCACTGAAAAGCGACAGTCTATAGTCCATGGTCTCGGAGCACATGCTACAGGGTGGCATTTTTCACAATTTCGGAGGATTTGAAAAAAAGGTCAAAATCACTGAAAAGCGACAGGCTATAGTCCATGGTCTCGGAGCACATGCTACAGGGTGGCATTTTTCACAATTTCGGAGGATTTGAAAAAAAGGTCAAAATCACTGAAAAGCGACAGGCTATAGTCCATGGTCTCGGAGCACATGCTACAGGGTGGCATTTTTCACAATTTTGGAGGATTTGAAAAAAAGGTCAAAATCACTGAAAAGCGACAGGCTATAGTCCATGGTCTCGGAGCACATGCTACAGGGTGGCATTTTTCACGGTTTCGGAGGATTTGAAAAAAAGGTGAAAATCACTTAAAAGCGACAGGCTATAGTCCATGGTCTCGGAGCACATGCTACAGGGTGGCATTTTTCACGGTTTCGGAGGATTTGAAAAAAAGGTGAAAATCACTTAAAAGCGACAGGCTATAGTCCATGGTCTCGGAGCACATGCTACAGGGTGGCATTTTTCACAATTTCGGAGGATTTGAAAAAAAGGTCAAAATCACTGAAAAGCGACAGGCTATAGTCCATGGTCTCGGAGCACATGCTACAGGGTGGCATTTTTCACGGTTTCGGAGGATTTGAAAAAAAGGTGAAAATCACTGAAAAGCGACAGGCTATAGTCCATGGTGTCGGAGGGCATACTATAGTATGTCGTTTTTCACGATTTCGGAGGATTTAAAAAAAAAGGTGAAAATCACAGAAAAGCGACAGGCTATAGTCCATGGTCTCGGAGCACATGCTACAGGGTGGCATTTTTCACGGTTTCGGAGGATTTGAAAAAAAGGTGAAAATCACTGAAAAGCGACAGGCTATAGTCCATGGTCTCGGAGCACATGCTACAGGGTGGCATTTTTCACAATTTCGGAGGATTTGAAAAAAAGGTCAAAATCACTGAAAAGCGACAGGCTATAGTCCATGGTCTCGGAGCACATGCTACAGGGTGGCATTTTTCACGGTTTCGGAGGATTTGAAAAAAAGGTGAAAATCACTGAAAAGCGACAGGCTATAGTCCATGGTGTCGGAGGGCATACTATAGTATGTCGTTTTTCACGATTTCGGAGGATTTAAAAAAAAGGTGAAAATCGCAGAAAAGCGACAGGCTATAGTCCATGGTCTCGGAGCACATGCTACAGGGTGGCATTTTTCACGGTTTCGGAGGATTTGAAAAAAAGGTGAAAATCACTGAAAAGCGACAGGCTATAGTCCATGGTATCGGAGGGCATACTATAGTATGTCGTTTTTCACGATTTCGGAGGATTTAAAAAAAAAGGTGAAAATCGCAGAAAAGCGACAGGCTATAGTCCATGGTCTCGGAGCACATGCTACAGGGTGGCATTTTTCACGGTTTCGGAGGATTTGAAAAAAAGGTGAAAATCACTGAAAAGCGACAGTCTATAGTCCATGGTCTCGGAGCACATGCTACAGGGTGGCATTTTTCACAATTTCGGAGGATTTGAAAAAAAGGTCAAAATCACTGAAAAGCGACAGGCTATAGTCCATGGTCTCGGAGCACATGCTACAGGGTGGCATTTTTCACGGTTTCGGAGGATTTGAAAAAAAGGTCAAAATCACTGAAAAGCGACAGGCTATAGTCCATGGTCTCGGAGCACATGCTACAGGGTGGCATTTTTCACGGTTTCGGAGGATTTGAAAAAAAGGTGAAAATCACTGAAAAGCGACAGGCTATAGTCCATGGTGTCGGAGGGCATACTATAGTATGTCGTTTTTCACGATTTCGGAGGATTTTAAAAAAAGGTGAAAATCGCAGAAAAGCGACAGGCTATAGTCCATGGTCTCGGAGCACATGCTACAGGGTGGCATTTTACACGGTTTCGGGGGATTTGAAAAAAAGGTGAAAATCACTGAAAAGCGACAGGCTATAGTCCATGGTCTCGGAGCACATGCTACAGGGTGGCATTTTTCACGGTTTCGGGGGATTTGAAAAAAAGGTGAAAATCACTGAAAAGCGACAGGCTATAGTCCATGGTGTCGGAGGGCATACTATAGTATGTCGTTTTTCACGATTTCGGAGGATTTTAAAAAAAAAGGTGAAAATCGCAGAAAAGCGACTGGCTATAGTCCATGGTCTCGGAGCACATGCTACAGGGTGGCATTTTTCACGGTTTCGGAGGATTTGAAAAAAAGGTGAAAATCACTGAAAAGCGACAGGCTATAGTCCATGGTGTCGGAGGGCATACTATAGTATGTCGTTTTTCACGATTTCGGAGGATTTAAAAAAAAAGGTGAAAATCGCAGAAAAGCGACAGGCTATAGTCCATGGTCTCGGAGCACATGCTACAGGGTGGCATTTTTCACGGTTTCGGAGGATTTGAAAAAAAGGTGAAAATCACTGAAAAGCGACAGTCTATAGTCCATGGTCTCGGAGCACATGCTACAGGGTGGCATTTTTCACAATTTCGGAGGATTTGAAAAAAAGGTCAAAATCACTGAAAAGCGACAGGCTATAGTCCATGGTCTCGGAGCACATGCTACAGGGTGGCATTTTTCACAATTTCGGAGGATTTGAAAAAAAGGTCAAAATCACTGAAAAGCGACAGGCTATAGTCCATGGTCTCGGAGCACATGCTACAGGGTGGCATTTTTCACAATTTTGGAGGATTTGAAAAAAAGGTCAAAATCACTGAAAAGCGACAGGCTATAGTCCATGGTCTCGGAGCACATGCTACAGGGTGGCATTTTTCACGGTTTCGGAGGATTTGAAAAAAAGGTGAAAATCACTTAAAAGCGACAGGCTATAGTCCATGGTCTCGGAGCACATGCTACAGGGTGGCATTTTTCACGGTTTCGGAGGATTTGAAAAAAAGGTGAAAATCACTTAAAAGCGACAGGCTATAGTCCATGGTCTCGGAGCACATGCTACAGGGTGGCATTTTTCACAATTTCGGAGGATTTGAAAAAAAGGTCAAAATCACTGAAAAGCGACAGGCTATAGTCCATGGTCTCGGAGCACATGCTACAGGGTGGCATTTTTCACGGTTTCGGAGGATTTGAAAAAAAGGTGAAAATCACTGAAAAGCGACAGGCTATAGTCCATGGTGTCGGAGGGCACACTATAGTATGTCGTTTTTCACGATTTCGGAGGATTTAAAAAAAAGGTGAAAATCGCAGAAAAGCGACAGGCTATAGTCCATGGTCTCGGAGCACATGCTACAGGGTGGCATTTTTCACGGTTTCGGAGGATTTGAAAAAAAGGTGAAAATCACTGAAAAGCGACAGGCTATAGTCCATGGTGTCGGAGGGCATACTATAGTATGTCGTTTTTCACGATTTCGGAGGATTTAAAAAAAAGGTGAAAATCGCAGAAAAGCGACAGGCTATAGTCCATGGTCTCGGAGCACATGCTACAGGGTGGCATTTTTCACGGTTTCGGAGGATTTGAAAAAAAGGTGAAAATCACTGAAAAGCGACAGTCTATAGTCCATGGTCTCGGAGCACATGCTACAGGGTGGCATTTTTCACAATTTCGGAGGATTTGAAAAAAAGGTCAAAATCACTGAAAAGCGACAGGCTATAGTCCATGGTCTCGGAGCACATGCTACAGGGTGGCATTTTTCACGGTTTCGGAGGATTTGAAAAAAAGGTGAAAATCACTGAAAAGCGACAGGCTATAGTCCATGGTGTCGGAGGGCATACTATAGTATGTCGTTTTTCACGATTTCGGAGGATTTAAAAAAAAAGGTGAAAATCGCAGAAAAGCGGCAGGCTATAGTCCATGGTCTCGGAGCACATGCTACAGGGTGGCATTTTTCACGGTTTCGGAGGATTTGAAAAAAAGGTGAAAATCACTGAAAAGCGACAGGCTATAGTCCATGGTCTCGGAGCACATGCTACAGGGTGGCATTTTTCACAATTTCGGAGGATTTGAAAAAAAGGTCAAAATCACTGAAAAGCGACAGGCTATAGTCCATGGTCTCGGAGCACATGCTACAGGGTGGCATTTTTCACAATTTTGGAGGATTTGAAAAAAAGGTCAAAATCACTGAAAAGCGACAGGCTATAGTCCATGGTCTCGGAGCACATGCTACATGGTGGCATTTTTCACGGTTTCGGAGGATTTGAAAAAAAGGTGAAAATCACTGAAAAGCGACAGGCTATAGTCCATGGTGTCGGAGGGCATGCTACAGGGTGGCATTTTTCACGGTTTCGGAGGATTTGAAAAAAAGGTGAAAATCACTGAAAAGCGACAGGCTATAGTCCATGGTCTTGGAGCACATGCTACGGGTGGCATTTTTCACGGTTTCGGAGGATTTGAAAAAAAGGTGAAAATCACTGAAAAGCGACAGCCTATAGTCCATGGTCTTGGAGCACATGCTACAGGGTGGCATTTTTCACGGTTTCGGAGGATTTGAAAAAAAGGTGAAAATCACTGAAAAGCGACAGGCTATAGTCCATGGTCTCGGAGCACATGCTACAGGGTGGCATTTTTCACGGTTTCGGAGGATTTGAAAGAAAGGTCAAAATCACTGAAAAGCGACAGGCTATAGTCCATGGTCTCGGAGCACATGCTACAGGGTGGCATTTTTCACGGTTTCGGAGGATTTGAAAAAAAGGTGAAAATCACTGAAAAGCGACAGGCTATAGTCCATGGTGTCGGAGGGCATACTATAGTATGTCGTTTTTCACGATTTCGGAGGATTTTAAAAAAAGGTGAAAATCGCAGAAAAGCGACAGGCTATAGTCCATGGTCTCGGAGCACATGCTACAGGGTGGCATTTTACACGGTTTCGGGGGATTTGAAAAAAAGGTGAAAATCACTGAAAAGCGACAGGCTATAGTCCATGGTCTCGGAGCACATGCTACAGGGTGGCATTTTTCACGGTTTCGGGGGATTTGAAAAAAAGGTGAAAATCACTGAAAAGCGACAGGCTATAGTCCATGGTGTCGGAGGGCATACTATAGTATGTCGTTTTTCACGATTTCGGAGGATTTTAAAAAAAAAAGGTGAAAATCGCAGAAAAGCGACAGGCTATAGTCCATGGTCTCGGAGCACATGCTACAGGGTGGCATTTTTCACGGTTTCGGAGGATTTGAAAAAAAGGTGAAAATCACTGAAAAGCGACAGGCTATAGTCCATGGTGTCGGAGGGCATACTATAGTATGTCGTTTTTCACGATTTCGGAGGATTTAAAAAAAAAGGTGAAAATCGCAGAAAAGCGACAGGCTATAGTCCATGGTCTCGGAGCACATGCTACAGGGTGGCATTTTTCACGGTTTCGGAGGATTTGAAAAAAAGGTGAAAATCACTGAAAAGCGACAGTCTATAGTCCATGGTCTCGGAGCACATGCTACAGGGTGGCATTTTTCACAATTTCGGAGGATTTGAAAAAAAGGTCAAAATCACTGAAAAGCGACAGGCTATAGTCCATGGTCTCGGAGCACATGCTACAGGGTGGCATTTTTCACGGTTTCGGAGGATTTGAAAAAAAGGTGAAAATCACTGAAAAGCGACAGGCTATAGTCCATGGTGTCGGAGGGCATACTATAGTATGTCGTTTTTCACGATTTCGGAGGATTTAAAAAAAAGGTGAAAATCGCAGAAAAGCGACAGGCTATAGTCCATGGTCTCGGAGCACATGCTACAGGGTGGCATTTTTCACGGTTTCGGAGGATTTGAAAAAAAGGTGAAAATCACTGAAAAGCGACAGGCTATAGTCCATGGTCTCGGAGCACATGCTACAGGGTGGCATTTTTCACAATTTCGGAGGATTTGAAAAAAAGGTCAAAATCACTGAAAAGCGACAGGCTATAGTCCATGGTCTCGGAGCACATGCTACAGGGTGGCATTTTTCACAATTTTGGAGGATTTGAAAAAAAGGTCAAAATCACTGAAAAGCGACAGGCTATAGTCCATGGTCTCGGAGCACATGCTACAGGGTGGCATTTTTCACGGTTTCGGAGGATTTGAAAAAAAGGTGAAAATCACTTAAAAGCGACAGGCTATAGTCCATGGTCTCGGAGCACATGCTACAGGGTGGCATTTTTCACAATTTCGGAGGATTTGAAAAAAAGGTCAAAATCACTGAAAAGCGACAGGCTATAGTCCATGGTCTCGGAGCACATGCTACAGGGTGGCATTTTTCACGGTTTCGGAGGATTTGAAAAAAAGGTGAAAATCACTGAAAAGCGACAGGCTATAGTCCATGGTGTCGGAGGGCATACTATAGTATGTCGTTTTTCACGATTTCGGAGGATTTAAAAAAAAAGGTGAAAATCACAGAAAAGCGACAGGCTATAGTCCATGGTCTCGGAGCACATGCTACAGGGTGGCATTTTTCACGGTTTCGGAGGATTTGAAAAAAAGGTGAAAATCACTGAAAAGCGACAGGCTATAGTCCATGGTCTCGGAGCACATGCTACAGGGTGGCATTTTTCACAATTTCGGAGGATTTGAAAAAAAGGTCAAAATCACTGAAAAGCGACAGGCTATAGTCCATGGTCTCGGAGCACATGCTACAGGGTGGCATTTTTCACGGTTTCGGAGGATTTGAAAAAAAGGTGAAAATCACTGAAAAGCGACAGGCTATAGTCCATGGTGTCGGAGGGCATACTATAGTATGTCGTTTTTCACGATTTCGGAGGATTTTAAAAAAAAGGTGAAAATCGCAGAAAAGCGACAGGCTATAGTCCATGGTCTCGGAGCACATGCTACAGGGTGGCATTTTTCACGGTTTCGGAGGATTTGAAAAAAAGGTGAAAATCACTGAAAAGCGACAGTCTATAGTCCATGGTCTCGGAGCACATGCTACAGGGTGGCATTTTTCACAATTTCGGAGGATTTGAAAAAAAGGTCAAAATCACTGAAAAGCGACAGGCTATAGTCCATGGTCTCGGAGCACATGCTACAGGGTGGCATTTTTCACGGTTTCGGAGGATTTGAAAAAAAGGTGAAAATCACTGAAAAGCGACAGGCTATAGTCCATGGTGTCGGAGGGCATACTATAGTATGTCGTTTTTCACGATTTCGGAGGATTTAAAAAAAAAGGTGAAAATCGCAGAAAAGCGACAGGCTATAGTCCATGGTCTCGGAGCACATGCTACAGGGTGGCATTTTTCACGGTTTCGGAGGATTTGAAAAAAAGGTGAAAATCACTGAAAAGCGACAGGCTATAGTCCATGGTCTCGGAGCACATGCTACAGGGTGGCATTTTTCACAATTTCGGAGGATTTGAAAAAAAGGTCAAAATCACTGAAAAGCGACAGGCTATAGTCCATGGTCTCGGAGCACATGCTACAGGGTGGCATTTTTCACGGTTTCGGAGGATTTGAAAAAAAGGTGAAAATCACTTAAAAGCGACAGGCTATAGTCCATGGTCTCGGAGCACATGCTACAGGGTGGCATTTTTCACGGTTTCGGAGGATTTGAAAAAAAGGTGAAAATCACTTAAAAGCGACAGGCTATAGTCCATGGTCTCGGAGCACATGCTACAGGGTGGCATTTTTCACAATTTCGGAGGATTTGAAAAAAAGGTCAAAATCACTGAAAAGCGACAGGCTATAGTCCATGGTCTCGGAGCACATGCTACAGGGTGGCATTTTTCACGGTTTCGGAGGATTTGAAAAAAAGGTGAAAATCACTGAAAAGCGACAGGCTATAGTCCATGGTGTCGGAGGGCATACTATAGTATGTCGTTTTTCACGATTTCGGAGGATTTAAAAAAAAAGGTGAAAATCACAGAAAAGCGACAGGCTATAGTCCATGGTCTCGGAGCACATGCTACAGGGTGGCATTTTTCACGGTTTCGGAGGATTTGAAAAAAAGGTGAAAATCACTGAAAAGCGACAGGCTATAGTCCATGGTCTCGGAGCACATGCTACAGGGTGGCATTTTTCACAATTTCGGAGGATTTGAAAAAAAGGTCAAAATCACTGAAAAGCGACAGGCTATAGTCCATGGTCTCGGAGCACATGCTACAGGGTGGCATTTTTCACGGTTTCGGAGGATTTGAAAAAAAGGTGAAAATCACTGAAAAGCGACAGGCTATAGTCCATGGTGTCGGAGGGCATACTATAGTATGTCGTTTTTCACGATTTCGGAGGATTTAAAAAAAAGGTGAAAATCGCAGAAAAGCGACAGGCTATAGTCCATGGTCTCGGAGCACATGCTACAGGGTGGCATTTTTCACGGTTTCGGAGGATTTGAAAAAAAGGTGAAAATCACTGAAAAGCGACAGGCTATAGTCCATGGTGTCGGAGGGCATACTATAGTATGTCGTTTTTCACGATTTCGGAGGATTTAAAAAAAAGGTGAAAATCGCAGAAAAGCGACAGGCTATAGTCCATGGTCTCGGAGCACATGCTACAGGGTGGCATTTTTCACGGTTTCGGAGGATTTGAAAAAAAGGTGAAAATCACTGAAAAGCGACAGTCTATAGTCCATGGTCTCGGAGCACATGCTACAGGGTGGCATTTTTCACAATTTCGGAGGATTTGAAAAAAAGGTCAAAATCACTGAAAAGCGACAGGCTATAGTCCATGGTCTCGGAGCACATGCTACAGGGTGGCATTTTTCACGGTTTCGGAGGATTTGAAAAAAAGGTGAAAATCACTGAAAAGCGACAGGCTATAGTCCATGGTGTCGGAGGGCATACTATAGTATGTCGTTTTTCACGATTTCGGAGGATTTAAAAAAAAGGTGAAAATCGCAGAAAAGCGGCAGGCTATAGTCCATGGTCTCGGAGCACATGCTACAGGGTGGCATTTTTCACGGTTTCGGAGGATTTGAAAAAAAGGTGAAAATCACTGAAAAGCGACAGGCTATAGTCCATGGTCTCGGAGCACATGCTACAGGGTGGCATTTTTCACAATTTCGGAGGATTTGAAAAAAAGGTCAAAATCACTGAAAAGCGACAGGCTATAGTCCATGGTCTCGGAGCACATGCTACAGGGTGGCATTTTTCACAATTTTGGAGGATTTGAAAAAAAGGTCAAAATCACTGAAAAGCGACAGGCTATAGTCCATGGTCTCGGAGCACATGCTACAGGGTGGCATTTTTCACGGTTTCGGAGGATTTGAAAAAAAGGTGAAAATCACTTAAAAGCGACAGGCTATAGTCCATGGTCTCGGAGCACATGCTACAGGGTGGCATTTTTCACAATTTCGGAGGATTTGAAAAAAAGGTCAAAATCACTGAAAAGCGACAGGCTATAGTCCATGGTCTCGGAGCACATGCTACAGGGTGGCATTTTTCACGGTTTCGGAGGATTTGAAAAAAAGGTGAAAATCACTGAAAAGCGACAGGCTATAGTCCATGGTGTCGGAGGGCATACTATAGTATGTCGTTTTTCACGATTTCGGAGGATTTAAAAAAAAGGTGAAAATCGCAGAAAAGCGACAGGCTATAGTCCATGGTCTCGGAGCACATGCTACAGGGTGGCATTTTTCACGGTTTCGGAGGATTTGAAAAAAAGGTGAAAATCACTGAAAAGCGACAGGCTATAGTCCATGGTGTCGGAGGGCATACTATAGTATGTCGTTTTTCACGATTTCGGAGGATTTAAAAAAAAGGTGAAAATCACAGAAAAGCGACAAGCTATAGTCCATGGTCTCGGAGCACATGCTACAGGGTGGCATTTTTCACGGTTTCGGAGGATTTGAAAAAAAGGTGAAAATCACTGAAAAGCGACAGGCTATAGTCCATGGTCTCGGAGCACATGCTACAGGGTGGCATTTTTCACAATTTCGGAGGATTTGAAAAAAAGGTCAAAATCACTGAAAAGCGACAGTCTATAGTCCATGGTCTCGGAGCACATGCTACAGGGTGGCATTTTTCACGGTTTCGGAGGATTTGAAAAAAAGGTGAAAATCACTGAAAAGCGACAGGCTATAGTCCATGGTGTCGGAGGGCACACTATAGTATGTCGTTTTTCACGATTTCGGAGGATTTAAAAAAAAGGTGAAAATCGCAGAAAAGCGACAGGCTATAGTCCATGGTCTCGGAGCACATGCTACAGGGTGGCATTTTTCACGGTTTCGGAGGATTTGAAAAAAAGGTGAAAATCACTGAAAAGCGACAGGCTATAGTCCATGGTCTCGGAGCACATGCTACAGGGTGGCATTTTTCACAATTTCGGAGGATTTGAAAAAAAGGTCAAAATCACTGAAAAGCGACAGGCTATAGTCCATGGTCTCGGAGCACATGCTACAGGGTGGCATTTTTCACAATTTTGGAGGATTTGAAAAAAAGGTCAAAATCACTGAAAAGCGACAGGCTATAGTCCATGGTCTCGGAGCACATGCTACAGGGTGGCATTTTTCACGGTTTCGGAGGATTTGAAAAAAAGGTGAAAATCACTTAAAAGCGACAGGCTATAGTCCATGGTCTCGGAGCACATGCTACAGGGTGGCATTTTTCACAATTTCGGAGGATTTGAAAAAAAGGTCAAAATCACTGAAAAGCGACAGGCTATAGTCCATGGTCTCGGAGCACATGCTACAGGGTGGCATTTTTCACGGTTTCGGAGGATTTGAAAAAAAGGTGAAAATCACTGAAAAGCGACAGGCTATAGTCCATGGTGTCGGAGGGCATACTATAGTATGTCGTTTTTCACGATTTCGGAGGATTTAAAAAAAAAGGTGAAAATCACAGAAAAGCGACAGGCTATAGTCCATGGTCTCGGAGCACATGCTACAGGGTGGCATTTTTCACGGTTTCGGAGGATTTGAAAAAAAGGTGAAAATCACTGAAAAGCGACAGGCTATAGTCCATGGTCTCGGAGCACATGCTACAGGGTGGCATTTTTCACAATTTCGGAGGATTTGAAAAAAAGGTCAAAATCACTGAAAAGCGACAGGCTATAGTCCATGGTCTCGGAGCACATGCTACAGGGTGGCATTTTTCACGGTTTCGGAGGATTTGAAAAAAAGGTGAAAATCACTGAAAAGCGACAGGCTATAGTCCATGGTGTCGGAGGGCATACTATAGTATGTCGTTTTTCACGATTTCGGAGGATTTTAAAAAAAAGGTGAAAATCGCAGAAAAGCGACAGGCTATAGTCCATGGTCTCGGAGCACATGCTACAGGGTGGCATTTTTCACGGTTTCGGAGGATTTGAAAAAAAGGTGAAAATCACTGAAAAGCGACAGTCTATAGTCCATGGTCTCGGAGCACATGCTACAGGGTGGCATTTTTCACAATTTCGGAGGATTTGAAAAAAAGGTCAAAATCACTGAAAAGCGACAGGCTATAGTCCATGGTCTCGGAGCACATGCTACAGGGTGGCATTTTTCACGGTTTCGGAGGATTTGAAAAAAAGGTGAAAATCACTGAAAAGCGACAGGCTATAGTCCATGGTGTCGGAGGGCATACTATAGTATGTCGTTTTTCACGATTTCGGAGGATTTAAAAAAAAAGGTGAAAATCGCAGAAAAGCGACAGGCTATAGTCCATGGTCTCGGAGCACATGCTACAGGGTGGCATTTTTCACGGTTTCGGAGGATTTGAAAAAAAGGTGAAAATCACTGAAAAGCGACAGGCTATAGTCCATGGTCTCGGAGCACATGCTACAGGGTGGCATTTTTCACAATTTCGGAGGATTTGAAAAAAAGGTCAAAATCACTGAAAAGCGACAGGCTATAGTCCATGGTCTCGGAGCACATGCTACAGGGTGGCATTTTTCACAATTTTGGAGGATTTGAAAAAAAGGTCAAAATCACTGAAAAGCGACAGGCTATAGTCCATGGTCTCGGAGCACATGCTACAGGGTGGCATTTTTCACGGTTTCGGAGGATTTGAAAAAAAGGTGAAAATCACTTAAAAGCGACAGGCTATAGTCCATGGTCTCGGAGCACATGCTACAGGGTGGCATTTTTCACGGTTTCGGAGGATTTGAAAAAAAGGTGAAAATCACTGAAAAGCGACAGGCTATAGTCCATGGTGTCGGAGGGCATACTATAGTATGTCGTTTTTCACGATTTCGGAGGATTTAAAAAAAAGGTGAAAATCGCAGAAAAGCGGCAGGCTATAGTCCATGGTCTCGGAGCACATGCTACAGGGTGGCATTTTTCACGGTTTCGGAGGATTTGAAAAAAAGGTGAAAATCACTGAAAAGCGACAGGCTATAGTCCATGGTGTCGGAGGGCATACTATAGTATGTCGTTTTTCACGATTTCGGAGGATTTAAAAAAAAAGGTGAAAATCACAGAAAAGCGACAGGCTATAGTCCATGGTCTCGGAGCACATGCTACAGGGTGGCATTTTTCACGGTTTCGGAGGATTTGAAAAAAAGGTGAAAATCACTGAAAAGCGACAGGCTATAGTCCATGGTCTCGGAGCACATGCTACAGGGTGGCATTTTTCACAATTTCGGAGGATTTGAAAAAAAGGTCAAAATCACTGAAAAGCGACAGGCTATAGTCCATGGTCTCGGAGCACATGCTACAGGGTGGCATTTTTCACGGTTTCGGAGGATTTGAAAAAAAGGTGAAAATCACTGAAAAGCGACAGGCTATAGTCCATGGTGTCGGAGGGCATACTATAGTATGTCGTTTTTCACGATTTCGGAGGATTTAAAAAAAAGGTGAAAATCGCAGAAAAGCGACAGGCTATAGTCCATGGTCTCGGAGCACATGCTACAGGGTGGCATTTTTCACGGTTTCGGAGGATTTGAAAAAAAGGTGAAAATCACTGAAAAGCGACAGGCTATAGTCCATGGTGTCGGAGGGCATACTATAGTATGTCGTTTTTCACGATTTCGGAGGATTTAAAAAAAAGGTGAAAATCGCAGAAAAGCGACAGGCTATAGTCCATGGTCTCGGAGCACATGCTACAGGGTGGCATTTTTCACGGTTTCGGAGGATTTGAAAAAAAGGTGAAAATCACTGAAAAGCGACAGTCTATAGTCCATGGTCTCGGAGCACATGCTACAGGGTGGCATTTTTCACAATTTCGGAGGATTTGAAAAAAAGGTCAAAATCACTGAAAAGCGACAGGCTATAGTCCATGGTCTCGGAGCACATGCTACAGGGTGGCATTTTTCACGGTTTCGGAGGATTTGAAAAAAAGGTGAAAATCACTGAAAAGCGACAGGCTATAGTCCATGGTGTCGGAGGGCATACTATAGTATGTCGTTTTTCACGATTTCGGAGGATTTAAAAAAAAGGTGAAAATCGCAGAAAAGCGGCAGGCTATAGTCCATGGTCTCGGAGCACATGCTACAGGGTGGCATTTTTCACGGTTTCGGAGGATTTGAAAAAAAGGTGAAAATCACTGAAAAGCGACAGGCTATAGTCCATGGTCTCGGAGCACATGCTACAGGGTGGCATTTTTCACAATTTCGGAGGATTTGAAAAAAAGGTCAAAATCACTGAAAAGCGACAGGCTATAGTCCATGGTCTCGGAGCACATGCTACAGGGTGGCATTTTTCACAATTTTGGAGGATTTGAAAAAAAGGTCAAAATCACTGAAAAGCGACAGGCTATAGTCCATGGTCTCGGAGCACATGCTACAGGGTGGCATTTTTCACGGTTTCGGAGGATTTGAAAAAAAGGTGAAAATCACTTAAAAGCGACAGGCTATAGTCCATGGTCTCGGAGCACATGCTACAGGGTGGCATTTTTCACAATTTCGGAGGATTTGAAAAAAAGGTCAAAATCACTGAAAAGCGACAGGCTATAGTCCATGGTCTCGGAGCACATGCTACAGGGTGGCATTTTTCACGGTTTCGGAGGATTTGAAAAAAAGGTGAAAATCACTGAAAAGCGACAGGCTATAGTCCATGGTGTCGGAGGGCATACTATAGTATGTCGTTTTTCACGATTTCGGAGGATTTAAAAAAAAGGTGAAAATCGCAGAAAAGCGACAGGCTATAGTCCATGGTCTCGGAGCACATGCTACAGGGTGGCATTTTTCACGGTTTCGGAGGATTTGAAAAAAAGGTGAAAATCACTGAAAAGCGACAGGCTATAGTCCATGGTGTCGGAGGGCATACTATAGTATGTCGTTTTTCACGATTTCGGAGGATTTAAAAAAAAGGTGAAAATCACAGAAAAGCGACAAGCTATAGTCCATGGTCTCGGAGCACATGCTACAGGGTGGCATTTTTCACGGTTTCGGAGGATTTGAAAAAAAGGTGAAAATCACTGAAAAGCGACAGGCTATAGTCCATGGTCTCGGAGCACATGCTACAGGGTGGCATTTTTCACAATTTCGGAGGATTTGAAAAAAAGGTCAAAATCACTGAAAAGCGACAGTCTATAGTCCATGGTCTCGGAGCACATGCTACAGGGTGGCATTTTTCACGGTTTCGGAGGATTTGAAAAAAAGGTGAAAATCACTGAAAAGCGACAGGCTATAGTCCATGGTGTCGGAGGGCACACTATAGTATGTCGTTTTTCACGATTTCGGAGGATTTAAAAAAAAGGTGAAAATCGCAGAAAAGCGACAGGCTATAGTCCATGGTCTCGGAGCACATGCTACAGGGTGGCATTTTTCACGGTTTCGGAGGATTTGAAAAAAAGGTGAAAATCACTGAAAAGCGACAGGCTATAGTCCATGGTGTCGGAGGGCATACTATAGTATGTCGTTTTTCACGATTTCGGAGGATTTAAAAAAAAGGTGAAAATCGCAGAAAAGCGACAGGCTATAGTCCATGGTCTCGGAGCACATGCTACAGGGTGGCATTTTTCACGGTTTCGGAGGATTTGAAAAAAAGGTGAAAATCACTGAAAAGCGACAGTCTATAGTCCATGGTCTCGGAGCACATGCTACAGGGTGGCATTTTTCACAATTTCGGAGGATTTGAAAAAAAGGTCAAAATCACTGAAAAGCGACAGGCTATAGTCCATGGTCTCGGAGCACATGCTACAGGGTGGCATTTTTCACGGTTTCGGAGGATTTGAAAAAAAGGTGAAAATCACTGAAAAGCGACAGGCTATAGTCCATGGTGTCGGAGGGCATACTATAGTATGTCGTTTTTCACGATTTCGGAGGATTTAAAAAAAAGGTGAAAATCGCAGAAAAGCGGCAGGCTATAGTCCATGGTCTCGGAGCACATGCTACAGGGTGGCATTTTTCACGGTTTCGGAGGATTTGAAAAAAAGGTGAAAATCACTGAAAAGCGACAGGCTATAGTCCATGGTCTCGGAGCACATGCTACAGGGTGGCATTTTTCACAATTTCGGAGGATTTGAAAAAAAGGTCAAAATCACTGAAAAGCGACAGGCTATAGTCCATGGTCTCGGAGCACATGCTACAGGGTGGCATTTTTCACAATTTTGGAGGATTTGAAAAAAAGGTCAAAATCACTGAAAAGCGACAGGCTATAGTCCATGGTCTCGGAGCACATGCTACATGGTGGCATTTTTCACGGTTTCGGAGGATTTGAAAAAAAGGTGAAAATCACTGAAAAGCGACAGGCTATAGTCCATGGTGTCGGAGGGCATGCTACAGGGTGGCATTTTTCACGGTTTCGGAGGATTTGAAAAAAAGGTGAAAATCACTGAAAAGCGACAGGCTATAGTCCATGGTCTTGGAGCACATGCTACGGGTGGCATTTTTCACGGTTTCGGAGGATTTGAAAAAAAGGTGAAAATCACTGAAAAGCGACAGCCTATAGTCCATGGTCTTGGAGCACATGCTACAGGGTGGCATTTTTCACGGTTTCGGAGGATTTGAAAAAAAGGTGAGAATCACTGAAAAGCGACAGGCTATAGTCCATGGTCTCGGAGCACATGCTACAGGGTGGCATTTTTCACGGTTTCGGAGGATTTGAAAGAAAGGTCAAAATCACTGAAAAGCGACAGGCTATAGTCCATGGTCTCGGAGCACATGCTACAGGGTGGCATTTTTCACGGTTTCGGAGGATTTGAAAAAAAGGTGAAAATCACTGAAAAGCGACAGGCTATAGTCCATGGTGTCGGAGGGCATACTATAGTATGTCGTTTTTCACGATTTCGGAGGATTTTAAAAAAAGGTGAAAATCGCAGAAAAGCGACAGGCTATAGTCCATGGTCTCGGAGCACATGCTACAGGGTGGCATTTTACACGGTTTCGGGGGATTTGAAAAAAAGGTGAAAATCACTGAAAAGCGACAGGCTATAGTCCATGGTCTCGGAGCACATGCTACAGGGTGGCATTTTTCACGGTTTCGGGGGATTTGAAAAAAAGGTGAAAATCACTGAAAAGCGACAGGCTATAGTCCATGGTGTCGGAGGGCATACTATAGTATGTCGTTTTTCACGATTTCGGAGGATTTTAAAAAAAAAGGTGAAAATCGCAGAAAAGCGACAGGCTATAGTCCATGGTCTCGGAGCACATGCTACAGGGTGGCATTTTTCACGGTTTCGGAGGATTTGAAAAAAAGGTGAAAATCACTGAAAAGCGACAGGCTATAGTCCATGGTGTCGGAGGGCATACTATAGTATGTCGTTTTTCACGATTTCGGAGGATTTAAAAAAAAAGGTGAAAATCGCAGAAAAGCGACAGGCTATAGTCCATGGTCTCGGAGCACATGCTACAGGGTGGCATTTTTCACGGTTTCGGAGGATTTGAAAAAAAGGTGAAAATCACTGAAAAGCGACAGTCTATAGTCCATGGTCTCGGAGCACATGCTACAGGGTGGCATTTTTCACAATTTCGGAGGATTTGAAAAAAAGGTCAAAATCACTGAAAAGCGACAGGCTATAGTCCATGGTCTCGGAGCACATGCTACAGGGTGGCATTTTTCACGGTTTCGGAGGATTTGAAAAAAAGGTGAAAATCACTGAAAAGCGACAGGCTATAGTCCATGGTGTCGGAGGGCATACTATAGTATGTCGTTTTTCACGATTTCGGAGGATTTAAAAAAAAGGTGAAAATCGCAGAAAAGCGACAGGCTATAGTCCATGGTCTCGGAGCACATGCTACAGGGTGGCATTTTTCACGGTTTCGGAGGATTTGAAAAAAAGGTGAAAATCACTGAAAAGCGACAGGCTATAGTCCATGGTCTCGGAGCACATGCTACAGGGTGGCATTTTTCACAATTTCGGAGGATTTGAAAAAAAGGTCAAAATCACTGAAAAGCGACAGGCTATAGTCCATGGTCTCGGAGCACATGCTACAGGGTGGCATTTTTCACAATTTTGGAGGATTTGAAAAAAAGGTCAAAATCACTGAAAAGCGACAGGCTATAGTCCATGGTCTCGGAGCACATGCTACAGGGTGGCATTTTTCACGGTTTCGGAGGATTTGAAAAAAAGGTGAAAATCACTTAAAAGCGACAGGCTATAGTCCATGGTCTCGGAGCACATGCTACAGGGTGGCATTTTTCACAATTTCGGAGGATTTGAAAAAAAGGTCAAAATCACTGAAAAGCGACAGGCTATAGTCCATGGTCTCGGAGCACATGCTACAGGGTGGCATTTTTCACGGTTTCGGAGGATTTGAAAAAAAGGTGAAAATCACTGAAAAGCGACAGGCTATAGTCCATGGTGTCGGAGGGCATACTATAGTATGTCGTTTTTCACGATTTCGGAGGATTTAAAAAAAAAGGTGAAAATCGCAGAAAAGCGACAGGCTATAGTCCATGGTCTCGGAGCACATGCTACAGGGTGGCATTTTTCACGGTTTCGGAGGATTTGAAAAAAAGGTGAAAATCACTGAAAAGCGACAGTCTATAGTCCATGGTCTCGGAGCACATGCTACAGGGTGGCATTTTTCACAATTTCGGAGGATTTGAAAAAAAGGTCAAAATCACTGAAAAGCGACAGGCTATAGTCCATGGTCTCGGAGCACATGCTACAGGGTGGCATTTTTCACGGTTTCGGAGGATTTGAAAAAAAGGTGAAAATCACTGAAAAGCGACAGGCTATAGTCCATGGTGTCGGAGGGCATACTATAGTATGTCGTTTTTCACGATTTCGGAGGATTTAAAAAAAAGGTGAAAATCGCAGAAAAGCGACAGGCTATAGTCCATGGTCTCGGAGCACATGCTACAGGGTGGCATTTTTCACGGTTTCGGAGGATTTGAAAAAAAGGTGAAAATCACTGAAAAGCGACAGGCTATAGTCCATGGTCTCGGAGCACATGCTACAGGGTGGCATTTTTCACAATTTCGGAGGATTTGAAAAAAAGGTCAAAATCACTGAAAAGCGACAGGCTATAGTCCATAGTCTCGGAGCACATGCTACAGGGTGGCATTTTTCACAATTTTGGAGGATTTGAAAAAAAGGTCAAAATCACTGAAAAGCGACAGGCTATAGTCCATGGTCTCGGAGCACATGCTACAGGGTGGCATTTTTCACGGTTTCGGAGGATTTGAAAAAAAGGTGAAAATCACTTAAAAGCGACAGGCTATAGTCCATGGTCTCGGAGCACATGCTACAGGGTGGCATTTTTCACGGTTTCGGAGGATTTGAAAAAAAGGTGAAAATCACTTAAAAGCGACAGGCTATAGTCCATGGTCTCGGAGCACATGCTACAGGGTGGCATTTTTCACAATTTCGGAGGATTTGAAAAAAAGGTCAAAATCACTGAAAAGCGACAGGCTATAGTCCATGGTCTCGGAGCACATGCTACAGGGTGGCATTTTTCACGGTTTCGGAGGATTTGAAAAAAAGGTGAAAATCACTGAAAAGCGACAGGCTATAGTCCATGGTGTCGGAGGGCATACTATAGTATGTCGTTTTTCACGATTTCGGAGGATTTAAAAAAAAGGTGAAAATCACAGAAAAGCGACAGGCTATAGTCCATGGTCTCGGAGCACATGCTACAGGGTGGCATTTTTCACGGTTTCGGAGGATTTGAAAAAAAGGTGAAAATCACTGAAAAGCGACAGGCTATAGTCCATGGTCTCGGAGCACATGCTACAGGGTGGCATTTTTCACAATTTCGGAGGATTTGAAAAAAAGGTCAAAATCACTGAAAAGCGACAGGCTATAGTCCATGGTCTCGGAGCACATGCTACAGGGTGGCATTTTTCACGGTTTCGGAGGATTTGAAAAAAAGGTGAAAATCACTGAAAAGCGACAGGCTATAGTCCATGGTGTCGGAGGGCATACTATAGTATGTCGTTTTTCACGATTTCGGAGGATTTAAAAAAAAGGTGAAAATCGCAGAAAAGCGACAGGCTATAGTCCATGGTCTCGGAGCACATGCTACAGGGTGGCATTTTTCACGGTTTCGGAGGATTTGAAAAAAAGGTGAAAATCACTGAAAAGCGACAGGCTATAGTCCATGGTGTCGGAGGGCATACTATAGTATGTCGTTTTTCACGATTTCGGAGGATTTAAAAAAAAGGTGAAAATCGCAGAAAAGCGACAGGCTATAGTCCATGGTCTCGGAGCACATGCTACAGGGTGGCATTTTTCACGGTTTCGGAGGATTTGAAAACAAGGTGAAAATCACTGAAAAGCGACAGTCTATAGTCCATGGTCTCGGAGCACATGCTACAGGGTGGCATTTTTCACAATTTCGGAGGATTTGAAAAAAAGGTCAAAATCACTGAAAAGCGACAGGCTATAGTCCATGGTCTCGGAGCACATGCTACAGGGTGGCATTTTTCACGGTTTCGGAGGATTTGAAAAAAAGGTGAAAATCACTGAAAAGCGACAGGCTATAGTCCATGGTGTCGGAGGGCATACTATAGTATGTCGTTTTTCACGATTTCGGAGGATTTAAAAAAAAGGTGAAAATCGCAGAAAAGCGGCAGGCTATAGTCCATGGTCTCGGAGCACATGCTACAGGGTGGCATTTTTCACGGTTTCGGAGGATTTGAAAAAAAGGTGAAAATCACTGAAAAGCGACAGGCTATAGTCCATGGTCTCGGAGCACATGCTACAGGGTGGCATTTTTCACAATTTCGGAGGATTTGAAAAAAAGGTCAAAATCACTGAAAAGCGACAGGCTATAGTCCATGGTCTCGGAGCACATGCTACAGGGTGGCATTTTTCACAATTTTGGAGGATTTGAAAAAAAGGTCAAAATCACTGAAAAGCGACAGGCTATAGTCCATGGTCTCGGAGCACATGCTACAGGGTGGCATTTTTCACGGTTTCGGAGGATTTGAAAAAAAGGTGAAAATTACTTAAAAGCGACAGGCTATAGTCCATGGTCTCGGAGCACATGCTACAGGGTGGCATTTTTCACAATTTCGGAGGATTTGAAAAAAAGGTCAAAATCACTGAAAAGCGACAGGCTATAGTCCATGGTCTCGGAGCACATGCTACAGGGTGGCATTTTTCACGGTTTCGGAGGATTTGAAAAAAAGGTGAAAATCACTGAAAAGCGACAGGCTATAGTCCATGGTGTCGGAGGGCATACTATAGTATGTCGTTTTTCACGATTTCGGAGGATTTAAAAAAAAGGTGAAAATCGCAGAAAAGCGACAGGCTATAGTCCATGGTCTCGGAGCACATGCTACAGGGTGGCATTTTTCACGGTTTCGGAGGATTTGAAAAAAAGGTGAAAATCACTGAAAAGCGACAGGCTATAGTCCATGGTGTCGGAGGGCATACTATAGTATGTCGTTTTTCACGATTTCGGAGGATTTAAAAAAAAAGGTGAAAATCACAGAAAAGCGACAAGCTATAGTCCATGGTCTCGGAGCACATGCTACAGGGTGGCATTTTTCACGGTTTCGGAGGATTTGAAAAAAAGGTGAAAATCACTGAAAAGCGACAGGCTATAGTCCATGGTCTCGGAGCACATGCTACAGGGTGGCATTTTTCACAATTTCGGAGGATTTGAAAAAAAGGTCAAAATCACTGAAAAGCGACAGGCTATAGTCCATGGTCTCGGAGCACATGCTACAGGGTGGCATTTTTCACGGTTTCGGAGGATTTGAAAAAAAGGTGAAAATCACTGAAAAGCTACAGGCTATAGTCCATGGTCTCGGAGCACATGCTACAGGGTGGCATTTTTCACGGTTTCGGAGGATTTGAAAAAAAGGTCAAAATCACTGAAAAGCGACAGGCTATAGTCCATGGTCTCGGAGCACATGCTACAGGGTGGCATTTTTCACGGTTTCGGAGGATTTGAAAAAAAGGTGAAAATCACTGAAAAGCGACAGGCTATAGTCCATGGTGTCGGAGGGCATACTATAGTATGTCGTTTTTCACGATTTCGGAGGATTTAAAAAAAAGGTGAAAATCGCAGAAAAGCGACAGGCTATAGTCCATGGTCTCGGAGCACATGCTACAGGGTGGCATTTTTCACGGTTTCGGGGGATTTGAAAAAAAGGTGAAAATCACTGAAAAGCGACAGGCTATAGTCCATGGTGTCGGAGGGCATACTATAGTATGTCGTTTTTCACGATTTCAGAGGATTTAAAAAAAAGGTGAAAATCGCAGAAAAGCGACAGGCTATAGTCCATGGTGTCGGAGCACATGCTACAGGGTGGCATTTTTCACGGTTTCGGAGGATTTGAAAAAAAGGTGAAAATCACTGAAAAGCGACAGGCTATAGTCCATGGTCTCGGAGCACATGCTACAGGGTGGCATTTTTCACGGTTTCGGAGGATTTGAAAAAAAGGTGAAAATCACTGAAAAGCGACAGGCTATAGTCCATGGTGTCGGAGGGCATACTATAGTATGTCGTTTTTCACGATTTCGGAGGATTTAAAAAAAAGGTGAAAATCGCAGAAAAGCGACAGGCTATAGTCCATGGTGTCGGAGCACATGCTACAGGGTGGCATTTTTCACGGTTTCGGAGGATTTGAAAAAAAGGTGAAAATCACTGAAAAGCGACAGGCTATAGTCCATGGTCTCGGAGCACATGCTACAGGGTGGCATTTTTCATAATTTCGGAGGATTTGAAAAAAAGGTCAAAATCACTGAAAAGCGACAGGCTTTAGTCCATGGTCTCGGAGCACATGCTACAGGGTGGCATTTTTCACGGTTTCGGAGGATTTGAAAAAAAGGTCAAAATCACTGAAAAGCGACAGGCTATAGTCCATGGTCTCGGAGCACATGCTACAGGGTGGCATTTTTCACGGTTTCGGAGGATTTGAAAAAAAGGTGCAAATCACTGAAAAGCGACAGGCTATAGTCCATGGTGTCGGAGGGCATACTATAGTATGTCGTTTTTCACGATTTCGGAGGATTTAAAAAAAAGGTGAAAATCGCAGAAAAGCGACAGGCTATAGTCCATGGTCTCGGAGCACATGCTACAGGGTGGCATTTTTCACGTTTTCGGAGGATTTGAAAAAAAGGTGAAAATCACTGAAAAGCGACAGGCTATAGTCCATGGTGTCGGAGGGCATACTATAGTATGTCGTTTTTCACGATTTCGGAGGATTTAAAAAAAAAGGTGAAAATCACAGAAAAGCGACAAGCTATAGTCCATGGTCTCGGAGCACATGCTACAGGGTGGCATTTTTCACGGTTTCGGAGGATTTGAAAAAAAGGTGAAAATCACTGAAAAGCGACAGGCTATAGTCCATGGTCTCGGAGCACATGCTACAGGGTGGCATTTTTCACAATTTCGGAGGATTTGAAAAAAAGGTCAAAATCACTGAAAAGCGACAGGCTATAGTCCATGGTCTCGGAGCACATGCTACAGGGTGGCATTTTTCACGGTTTCGGAG
Organism: Electrona antarctica; assembly: GCF_951216825.1. Classification (NCBI taxonomy): domain Eukaryota; kingdom Metazoa; phylum Chordata; class Actinopteri; order Myctophiformes; family Myctophidae; genus Electrona; species Electrona antarctica. The sequence continues at coordinate 86,488 of NW_027638734.1, forward strand.
GATTTGAAAAAAAGGTGAAAATCACTGAAAAGCGACAGGCTATAGTCCATGGTGTCGGAGGGCATACTATAGTATGTCGTTTTTCACGATTTCGGAGGATTTTAAAAAAAGGTGAAAATCGCAGAAAAGCGACATGCTATAGTCCATGGTCTCGGAGCACATGCTACAGGGTGGCATTTTTCACGGTTTCGGAGGATTTGAAAAAAAGGTGAAAATCACTGAAAAGCGACAGGCTATAGTCCATGGTCTCGGAGCACATGCTACAGGGTGGCATTTTTCATAATTTCGGAGGATTTGAAAAAAAGGTCAAAATCACTGAAAAGCGACAGGCTATAGTCCATGGTCTCGGAGCACATGCTACAGGGTGGCATTTTTCACGGTTTCGGAGGATTTGAAAAAAAGGTCAAAATCACTGAAAAGCGACAGGCTATAGTCCATGGTCTCGGAGCACATGCTACAGGGTGGCATTTTTCACGGTTTCGGAGGATTTGAAAAAAAGGTGAAAATCACTGAAAAGCGACAGGCTATAGTCCATGGTGTCGGAGGGCATACTATAGTATGTCGTTTTTCACGATTTCGGAGGATTTAAAAAAAAGGTGAAAATCGCAGAAAAGCGACAGGCTATAGTCCATGGTCTCGGAGCACATGCTACAGGGTGGCATTTTTCACGGTTTCGGAGGATTTGAAAAAAAGGTGAAAATCACTGAAAAGCGACAGGCTATAGTCCATGGTCTCGGAGCACATGCTACAGGGTGGCATTTTTCACGGTTTCGGAGGATTTGAAAAAAAGGTGAAAATCACTGAAAAGCGACAGGCTATAGTCCATGGTGTCGGAGGGCATACTATAGTATGTCGTTTTTCACGATTTCGGAGGATTTAAAAAAAAGGTGAAAAGCGACAGGCTATAGTCCATGGTGTCGGAGCACATGCTACAGGGTGGCATTTTTCACGGTTTCGGAGGATTTGAAAAAAAGGTGAAAATCACTGAAAAGCGACAGGCTATAGTCCATGGTCTCGGAGCACATGCTACAGGGTGGCATTTTTCATAATTTCGGAGGATTTGAAAAAAAGGTCAAAATCACTGAAAAGCGACAGGCTATAGTCCATGGTCTCGGAGCACATGCTACAGGGTGGCATTTTTCACGGTTTCGGAGGATTTGAAAAAAAGGTCAAAATCACTGAAAAGCGACAGGCTATAGTCCATGGTCTCGGAGCACATGCTACAGGGTGGCATTTTTCACGGTTTCGGAGGATTTGAAAAAAAGGTGCAAATCACTGAAAAGCGACAGGCTATAGTCCATGGTGTCGGAGGGCATACTATAGTTGTCGTTTTTCACGATTTCGGAGGATTTAAAAAAAAAGGTGAAAATCGCAGAAAAGCGACAGGCTATAGTCCATGGTCTCGGAGCACATGCTACAGGGTGGCATTTTTCACGGTTTCGGGGGATTTGAAAAAAAGGTGAAAATCACTGAAAAGCGACAGGCTATAGTCCATGGTGTCGGAGGGCATACTATAGTATGTCGTTTTTCACGATTTCGGAGGATTTAAAAAAAAAGGTGAAAATCGCAGAAAAGCGACAGGCTATAGTCCATGGTCTCGGAGCACATGCTACAGGGTGGCATTTTTCACGGTTTCGGAGGATTTGAAAAAAAGGTGAAAATCACTGAAAAGCGACAGGCTATAGTCCATGGTCTCGGAGCACATGCTACAGGGTGGCATTTTTCACGGTTTCGGAGGATTTGAAAAAAAGGTGAAAATCACTGAAAAGCGACAGGCTATAGTCCATGGTGTCGGAGGGCATACTATAGTATGTCGTTTTTCACGATTTCGGAGGATTTAAAAAAAAGGTGAAAATCGCAGAAAAGCGACAGGCTATAGTCCATGGTCTCGGAGCACATGCTACAGGGTGGCATTTTTCACGGTTTCGGAGGATTTGAAAAAAAGGTGAAAATCACTGAAAAGCGACAGGCTATAGTCCATGGTCTCGGAGCACATGCTACAGGGTGGCATTTTTCACGGTTTCGGAGGATTTGAAAAAAAGGTGAAAATCACTGAAAAGCGACAGGCTATAGTCCATGGTGTCGGAGGGCATACTATAGTATGTCGTTTTTCACGATTTCGGAGGATTTAAAAAAAAGGTGAAAATCACAGAAAAGCGACAAGCTATAGTCCATGGTCTCGGAGCACATGCTACAGGGTGGCATTTTTCACGGTTTCGGAGGATTTGAAAAAAAGGTGAAAATCACTGAAAAGCGACAGGCTATAGTCCATGGTCTCGGAGCACATGCTACAGGGTGGCATTTTTCACAATTTCGGAGGATTTGAAAAAAAGGTCAAAATCACTGAAAAGCGACAGGCTATAGTCCAAGGTCTCGGAGCACATGCTACAGGGTGGCATTTTTCACGGTTTCGGAGGATTTGAAAAAAAGGTGAAAATCACTGAAAAGCGACAGGCTATAGTCCATGGTGTCGGAGGGCATACTATAGTATGTCGTTTTTCACGATTTCGGAGGATTTAAAAAAAAGGTGAAAATCGCAGAAAAGCGACAGGCTATAGTCCATGGTCTCGGAGCACATGCTACAGGGTGGCATTTTTCACGGTTTCGGAGGATTTGAAAAAAAGGTGAAAATCACTGAAAAGCGACAGGCTATAGTCCATGGTGTCGGAGGGCATACTATAGTATGTCGTTTTTCACGATTTCGGAGGATTTAAAAAAAAGGTGAAAATCACAGAAAAGCGACAAGCTATAGTCCATGGTCTCGGAGCACATGCTACAGGGTGGCATTTTTCACGGTTTCGGAGGATTTGAAAAAAAGGTGAAAATCACTGAAAAGCGACAGGCTATAGTCCATGGTCTCGGAGCACATGCTACAGGGTGGCATTTTTCACAATTTCGGAGGATTTGAAAAAAAGGTCAAAATCACTGAAAAGCGACAGGCTATATTCCATGGTCTCGGAGCACATGCGACAGGGTGGCATTTTTCACGGTTTCGGAGGATTTGAAAAAAAGGTGAAAATCACTGAAAAGCGACAGGCTATAGTCCATGGTGTCGGAGGGCATACTATAGTATGTCATTTTTCACGATTTCGGAGGATTTAAAAAAAAAAGGGGAAAATCGCAGAAAAGCGACAGGCTATAGTCCATGGTCTCGGAGCACATGCTACAGGGTAGCATTTTTCACGGTTTCGGAGGATTTGAAAAAAAGGTGAAAATCACTGAAAAGCGACAGGCTATAGTCCATGGTCTCGGAGCACATGCTACAGGGTGGCATTTTTCACAATTTCGGAGGATTTGAAAAAAAGGTCAAAATCACTGAAAAGCGACAGGCTATAGTCCATGGTCTCGGAGCACATGCTACAGGGTGGCATTTTTCACGGTTTCGGAGGATTTGAAAAAAAGGTGAAAATCACTGAAAAGCGACAGGCTATAGTCCATGGTGTCGGAGGGCATACTATAGTATGTCGTTTTTCACGATTTCGGAGGATTTAAAAAAAAGGTGAAAATCGCAGAAAAGCGACAGGCTATAGTCCATGGTCTCGGAGCACATGCTACAGGGTGGCATTTTTCACGGTTTCGGAGGATTTGAAAAAAAGGTGAAAATCACTGAAAAGCGACAGGCTATAGTCCATGGTCTCGGAGCACATGCTACAGGGTGGCATTTTTCACAATTTCGGAGGATTTGAAAAAAAGGTCAAAATCACTGAAAAGCGACAGGCTATAGTCCATGGTCTCGGAGCACATGCTACAGGGTGGCATTTTTCACGGTTTCGGAGGATTTGAAAAAAAGGTGAAAATCACTGAAAAGCTACAGGCTATAGTCCATGGTCTCGGAGCACATGCTACAGGGTGGCATTTTTCACGGTTTCGGAGGATTTGAAAAAAAGGTCAAAATCACTGAAAAGCGACAGGCTATAGTCCATGGTCTCGGAGCACATGCTACAGGGTGGCATTTTTCACGGTTTCGGAGGATTTGAAAAAAAGGTGCAAATCACTGAAAAGCGACAGGCTATAGTCCATGGTGTCGGAGGGCATACTATAGTATGTCGTTTTTCACGATTTCGGAGGATTTAAAAAAAAAGGTGAAAATCGCAGAAAAGCGACAGGCTATAGTCCATGGTCTCGGAGCACATGCTACAGGGTGGCATTTTTCACGTTTTCGGAGGATTTGAAAAAAAGGTGCAAATCACTGAAAAGCGACAGGCTATAGTCCATGGTGTCGGAGGGCATACTATAGTATGTCGTTTTTCACGATTTCGGAGGATTTAAAAAAAAGGTGAAAATCGCAGAAAAGCGACAGGCTATAGTCCATGGTCTCGGAGCACATGCTACAGGGTGGCATTTTTCACGGTTTCGGAGGATTTGAAAAAAAGGTGAAAATCACTGAAAAGCGACAGGCTATAGTCCATGGTCTCGGAGCACATGCTACAGGGTGGCATTTTTCACGGTTTCGGAGGATTTGAAAAAAAGGTGAAAATCACTGAAAAGCGACAGGCTATAGTCCATGGTGTCGGAGGGCATACTATAGTATGTCGTTTTTCACGATTTCGGAGGATTTAAAAATAAGGTGAAAATCGCAGAAAAGCGACAGGCTATAGTCCATGGTGTCGGAGCACATGCTACAGGGTGGCATTTTTCACGGTTTCGGAGGATTTGAAAAAAAGGTGAAAATCACTGAAAAGCGACAGGCTATAGTCCATGGTCTCGGAGCACATGCTACAGGGTGGCATTTTTCATAATTTCGGAGGATTTGAAAAAAAGGTCAAAATCACTGAAAAGCGACAGGCTATAGTCCATGGTCTCGGAGCACATGCTACAGGGTGGCATTTTTCACGGTTTCGGAGGATTTGAAAAAAAGGTCAAAATCACTGAAAAGCGACAGGCTATAGTCCATGGTCTCGGAGCACATGCTACAGGGTGGCATTTTTCACGTTTTCGGAGGATTTGAAAAAAAGGTGAAAATCACTGAAAAGCGACAGGCTATAGTCCATGGTGTCGGAGGGCATACTATAGTATGTCGTTTTTCACGATTTCGGAGGATTTAAAAAAAAAGGTGAAAATCGCAGAAAAGCGACAGGCTATAGTCCATGGTCTCGGAGCACATGCTACAGGGTGGCATTTTTCACGGTTTCGGAGGATTTGAAAAAAAGGTGAAAATCACTGAAAAGCGACAGGCTATAGTCCATGGTCTCGGAGCACATGCTACAGGGTGGCATTTTTCACAATTTCGGAGGATTTGAAAAAAAGGTCAAAATCACTGAAAAGCGACAGGCTATAGTCCATGGTCTCGGAGCACATGCTACAAGGTGGCATTTTTCACGGTTTCGGAGGATTTGAAAAAAAGGTGAAAATCACTGAAAAGCGACAGGCTATAGTCCATGGTGTCGGAGGGCATACTATAGTATGTCGTTTTTCACGATTTCGGAGGATTTAAAAAAAAAGGTGAAAATCGCAGAAAAGCGACAGGCTATAGTCCATGGTCTCGGAGCACATGCTACAGGGTGGCATTTTTCACGGTTTCGGAGGATTTGAAAAAAAGGTGAAAATCACTGAAAAGCGACAGGCTATAGTCCATGGTCTCGGAGCACATGCTACAGGGTGGCATTTTTCACAATTTCGGAGGATTTGAAAAAAAGGTCAAAATCACTGAAAAGCGACAGGCTATAGTCCATGGTCTCGGAGCACATGCTACAGGGTGGCATTTTTCACGGTTTCGGAGGATTTGAAAAAAAGGTCAAAATCACTGAAAAGCGACAGGCTATAGTCCATGGTCTCGGAGCACATGCTACAGGGTGGCATTTTTCATGGTTTCGGAGGATTTGAAAAAAAGGTGCAAATCACTGAAAAGCGACAGGCTATAGTCCATGGTGTCGGAGGGCATACTATAGTATGTCGTTTTTCACGATTTCGGAGGATTTAAAAAAAAGGTGAAAATCGCAGAAAAGCGACAGGCTATAGTCCATGGTCTCGGAGCACATGCTACAGGGTGCCATTTTTCACGGTTTCGGGGGATTTGAAAAAAAGGTGAAAATCACTGAAAAGCGACAGGCTATAGTCCATGGTGTCGGAGGGCATACTATAGTATGTCGTTTTTCACGATTTCGGAGGATTTAAAAAAAAAAAGATGAAAATCGCAGAAAAGCGACAGGCTATAGTCCATGGTCTCGGAGCACATGCTACAGGGTGGCATTTTTCACGGTTTCGGAGGATTTGAAAAAAAGGTGAAAATCACTGAAAAGCGACAGGCTATAGTCCATGGTGTCGGAGGGCATACTATAGTATGTCGTTTTTCACGATTTCGGAGGATTTAAAAAAAAAGGTGAAAATCGCAGAAAAGCGACAGGCTATAGTCCATGGTCTCGGAGCACATGCTACAGGGTGGCATTTTTCACGGTTTCGGAGGATTTGAAAAAAAGGTGAAAATCACTGAAAAGCGACAGGCTATAGTCCATGGTCTCGGAGCACATGCTACAGGGTGGCATTTTTCACAATTTCGGAGGATTTGAAAAAAAGGTCAAAATCACTGAAAAGCGACAGGCTATAGTCCATGGTCTCGGAGCACATGCTACAGGGTGGCATTTTTCACGGTTTCGGAGGATTTGAAAAAAAGGTGAAAATCACTGAAAAGCGACAGGCTATAGTCCATGGTGTCGGAGGGCATACTATAGTATGTCGTTTTTCACGATTTCGGAGGATTTAAAAAAAAAGGTGAAAATCGCAGAAAAGCGACAGGCTATAGTCCATGGTCTCGGAGCACATGCTACAGGGTGGCATTTTTCACGGTTTCGGGGGATTTGAAAAAAAGGTGAAAATCACTGAAAAGCGACAGGCTATAGTCCATGGTCTCGGAGCACATGCTACAGGGTGGCATTTTTCACAATTTCGGAGGATTTGAAAAAAAGGTCAAAATCACTGAAAAGCGACAGGCTATAATCCATGGTCTCGGAGCACATGCTACAGGGTGGCATTTTTCACGGTTTCGGAGGATTTGAAAAAAAGGTCAAAATCACTGAAAAGCGACAGGCTATAGTCCATGGTCTCGGAGCACATGCTACAGGGTGGCATTTTTCACGGTTTCGGAGGATTTGAAAAAAAGGTGAAAATCACTGAAAAGCGACAGGCTATAGTCCATGGTGTCGGAGGGCATACTATAGTATGTCGTTTTTCACGATTTCGGAGGATTTAAAAAAAAAGGTGAAAATCACAGAAAAGCGACAGGCTATAGTCCATGGTCTCGGAGCACATGCTACAGGGTGGCATTTTTCACGGTTTCGGAGGATTTGAAAAAAAGGTGAAAATCACTGAAAAGCGACAGGCTATAGTCCATGGTCTCGGAGCACATGCTACAGGGTGGCATTTTTCACAATTTCGGAGGATTTGAAAAAAAGGTCAAAATCACTGAAAAGCGACAGGCTATAGTCCATGGTCTCGGAGCACATGCTACAGGGTGGCATTTTTCACGGTTTCGGAGGATTTGAAAAAAAGGTGAAAATCACTGAAAAGCGACAGGCTATAGTCCATGGTGTCGGAGGGCATACTATAGTATGTCGTTTTTCACGATTTCGGAGGATTTAAAAAAAAGGTGAAAATCGCAGAAAAGCGACAGGCTATAGTCCATGGTCTCGGAGCACATGCTACAGGGTGGCATTTTTCACGGTTTCGGGGGATTTGAAAAAAAGGTGAAAATCACTGAAAAGCGACAGGCTATAGTCCATGGTGTCGGAGGGTATACTATAGTATGTCGTTTTTCACGATTTCGGAGGATTTAAAAAAAAAGGTGAAAATCGCAGAAAAGCGACAGGCTATAGTCCATGGTCTCGGAGCACATGCTACAGGGTGGCATTTTTCACGGTTTCGGAGGATTTGAAAAAAAGGTGAAAATCACTGAAAAGCGACAGGCTATAGTCCATGGTGTCGGAGGGCATACTATAGTATGTCGTTTTTCACGGTTTCGGGGGATTTGAAAAAAAGGTGAAAATCACTGAAAAGCGACAGGCTATAGTCCATGGTCTCGGAGCACATGCTACAGGGTGGCATTTTTCACAATTTCGGAGGATTTGAAAAAAAGGTCAAAATCACTGAAAAGCGACAGGCTATAATCCATGGTCTCGGAGCACATGCTACAGGGTGGCATTTTTCACGGTTTCGGAGGATTTGAAAAAAAGGTGAAAATCACTGAAAAGCGACAGGCTATAGTCCATGGTGTCGGAGGGCATACTATAGTATGTCGTTTTTCACGATTTCGGAGGATTTAAAAAAAAGGTGAAAATCACAGAAAAGCGACAGGCTATAGTCCATGGTCTCGGAGCACATGCTACAGGGTGGCATTTTTCACGGTTTCGGAGGATTTGAAAAAAAGGTGAAAATCACTGAAAAGCGACAGGCTATAGTCCATGGTCTCGGAGCACATGCTACAGGGTGGCATTTTTCACAATTTCGGAGGATTTGAAAAAAAGGTCAAAATCACTGAAAAGCGACAGGCTATAGTCCATGGTCTCGGAGCACATGCTACAGGGTGGCATTTTTCACGGTTTCGGAGGATTTGAAAAAAAGGTGAAAATCACTGAAAAGCGACAGGCTATAGTCCATGGTGTCGGAGGGCATACTATAGTATGTCGTTTTTCACGATTTCGGAGGATTTAAAAAAAAAGGTGAAAATCGCAGAAAAGCGACAGGCTATAGTCCATGGTCTCGGAGCACATGCTACAGGGTGGCATTTTTCACGGTTTCGGAGGATTTGAAAAAAAGGTGAAAATCACTGAAAAGCGACAGGCTATAGTCCATGGTCTCGGAGCACATGCTACAGGGTGGCATTTTTCACAATTTCGGAGGATTTGAAAAAAAGGTCAAAATCACTGAAAAGCGACAGGCTATAGTCCATGGTCTCGGAGCACATGCTACAGGGTGGCATTTTTCACGGTTTCGGAGGATTTGAAAAAAAGGTGAAAATCACTGAAAAGCGACAGGCTATAGTCCATGGTGTCGGAGGGCATACTATAGTATGTCGTTTTTCACGATTTCGGAGGATTTAAAAAAAAGGTGAAAATCACAGAAAAGCGACAAGCTATAGTCCATGGTCTCGGAGCACATGCTACAGGGTGGCATTTTTCACGGTTTCGGAGGATTTGAAAAAAAGGTGAAAATCACTGAAAAGCGACAGGCTATAGTCCATGGTCTCGGAGCACATGCTACAGGGTGGCATTTTTCACAATTTCGGAGGATTTGAAAAAAAGGTCAAAATCACTGAAAAGCGACAGGCTATAGTCCATGGTCTCGGAGCACATGCTACAGGGTGGCATTTTTCACGGTTTCGGAGGATTTGAAAAAAAGGTGAAAATCACTGAAAAGCGACAGGCTATAGTCCATGGTGTCGGAGGGCATACTATAGTATGTCGTTTTTCACGATTTCGGAGGATTTAAAAAAAAAGGTGAAAATCGCAGAAAAGCGACAGGCTATAGTCCATGGTCTCGGAGCACATGCTACAGGGTGGCATTTTTCACGGTTTCGGAGGATTTGAAAAAAAGGTGAAAATCACTGAAAAGCGACAGGCTATAGTCCATGGTCTCGGAGCACATGCTACAGGGTGGCATTTTTCATAATTTCGGAGGATTTGAAAAAAAGGTCAAAATCACTGAAAAGCGACAGGCTATAGTCCATGGTCTCGGAGCACATGCTACAGGGTGGCATTTTTCACGGTTTCGGAGGATTTAAAAAAAAAGGTCAAAATCACTGAAAAGCGACAGGCTATAGTCCATGGTCTCGGAGCACATGCTACAGGGTGGCATTTTTCACGGTTTCGGAGGATTTGAAAAAAAGGTGAAAATCACTGAAAAGCGACAGGCTATAGTCCATGGTCTCGGAGCACATGCTACAGGGTGGCATTTTTCACGGTTTCGGAGGATTTGAAAAAAAGGTGAAAATCGCAGAAAAGCGACAGGCTATAGTCCATGGTCTCGGAGCACATGCTACAGGGTGGCATTTTTCACGGTTTCGGAGGATTTGAAAAAAAGGTGAAAATCACTGAAAAGCGACAGGCTATAGTCCATGGTCTCGGAGCACATGCTACAGGGTGGCATTTTTCACAATTTCGGAGGATTTGAAAAAAAGGTCAAAATCACTGAAAAGCGACAGGCTATAGTCCATGGTCTCGGAGCACATGCTACAGGGTGGCATTTTTCACGGTTTCGGAGGATTTGAAAAAAAGGTGAAAATCACTGAAAAGCGACAGGCTATAGTCCATGGTGTCGGAGGGCATACTATAGTATGTCGTTTTTCACGATTTCGGAGGATTTAAAAAAAAGGTGAAAATCACAGAAAAGCGACAAGCTATAGTCCATGGTCTCGGAGCACATGCTACAGGGTGGCATTTTTCACGGTTTCGGAGGATTTGAAAAAAAGGTGAAAATCACTGAAAAGCGACAGGCTATAGTCCATGGTCTCGGAGCACATGCTACAGGGTGGCATTTTTCACAATTTCGGAGGATTTGAAAAAAAGGTCAAAATCACTGAAAAGCGACAGGCTATAGTCCATGGTCTCGGAGCACATGCTACAGGGTGGCATTTTTCACGGTTTCGGAGGATTTGAAAAAAAGGTGAAAATCACTGAAAAGCGACAGGCTATAGTCCATGGTGTCGGAGGGCATACTATAGTATGTCGTTTTTCACGATTTCGGAGGATTTAAAAAAAAAGGTGAAAATCGCAGAAAAGCGACAGGCTATAGTCCATGGTCTCGGAGCACATGCTACAGGGTGGCATTTTTCACGGTTTCGGAGGATTTGAAAAAAAGGTGAAAATCACTGAAAAGCGACAGGCTATAGTCCATGGTCTCGGAGCACATGCTACAGGGTGGCATTTTTCATAATTTCGGAGGATTTGAAAAAAAGGTCAAAATCACTGAAAAGCGACAGGCTATAGTCCATGGTCTCGGAGCACATGCTACAGGGTGGCATTTTTCACGGTTTCGGAGGATTTAAAAAAAAGGTCAAAATCACTGAAAAGCGACAGGCTATAGTCCATGGTCTCGGAGCACATGCTACAGGGTGGCATTTTTCACGGTTTCGGAGGATTTGAAAAAAAGGTGAAAATCACTGAAAAGCGACAGGCTATAGTCCATGGTCTCGGAGCACATGCTACAGGGTGGCATTTTTCACGGTTTCGGAGGATTTGAAAAAAAGGTGAAAATCACTGAAAAGCGACAGGCTATAGTCCATGGTCTCGGAGCACATGCTACAGGGTGGCATTTTTCACAATTTCGGAGGATTTGAAAAAAGGTCAAAATCACTGAAAAGCGACAGGCTATAGTCCATGGTCTCGGAGCACATGCTACAGGGTGGCATTTTTCACGGTTTCGGAGGATTTGAAAAAAAGGTGAAAATCACTGAAAAGCGACAGGCTATAGTCCATGGTGTCGGAGGGCATACTATAGTATGTCGTTTTTCACGATTTCGGAGGATTTAAAAAAAAGGTGAAAATCGCAGAAAAGCGACAGGCTATAGTCCATGGTCTCGGAGCACATGCTACAGGGTGGCATTTTTCACGGTTTCGGAGGATTTGAAAAAAAAGGTGAAAATCACTGAAAAGCGACAGGCTATAGTCCATGGTCTCGGAGCACATGCTACAGGGTGGCATTTTTCACAATTTCGGAGGATTTGAAAAAAAGGTCAAAATCACTGAAAAGCGACAGGCTATAGTCCATGGTCTCGGAGCACATGCTACAGGGTGGCATTTTTCACAATTTCGGAGGATTTGAAAAAAAGGTCAAAATCACTGAAAAGCGACAGGCTATAGTCCATGGTCTCGGAGCACATGCTACAGGGTGGCATTTTTCACGGTTTCGGAGGATTTGAAAAAAAGGTCAAAATCACTGAAAAGCGACAGGCTATAGTCCATGGTCTCGGAGCACATGCTACAGGGTGGCATTTTTCACGGTTTCGGAGGATTTGAAAAAAAGGTGCAAATCACTGAAAAGCGACAGGCTATAGTCCATGGTGTCGGAGGGCATACTATAGTATGTCGTTTTTCACGATTTCGGAGGATTTAAAAAAAAGGTGAAAATCGCAGAAAAGCGACAGGCTATAGTCCATGGTCTCGGAGCACATGCTACAGGGTGGCATTTTTCACGGTTTCGGGGGATTTGAAAAAAAGGTGAAAATCACTGAAAAGCGACAGGCTATAGTCCATGGTGTCGGAGGGCATACTATAGTATGTCGTTTTTCACGATTTCGTAGGATTTTAAAAAAAAAGATGAAAATCGCAGAAAAGCGACAGGCTATAGTCCATGGTCTCGGAGCACATGCTACAGGGTGGCATTTTTCACGGTTTCGGAGGATTTGAAAAAAAGGTGAAAATCACTGAAAAGCGACAGGCTATAGTCCATGGTGTCGGAGGGCATACTATAGTATGTCGTTTTTCACGATTTCGGAGGATTTAAAAAAAAAGGTGAAAATCGCAGAAAAGCGACAGGCTATAGTCCATGGTCTCGGAGCACATGCTACAGGGTGGCATTTTTCACAATTTCGGAGGATTTGAAAAAAAGGTCAAAATCACTGAAAAGCGACAGGCTATAGTCCATGGTCTCGGAGCACATGCTACAGGGTGGCATTTTTCACGGTTTCGGAGGATTTGAAAAAAAGGTGAAAATCACTGAAAAGCGACAGGCTATAGTCCATGGTGTCGGAGGGCATACTATAGTATGTCGTTTTTCACGATTTCGGAGGATTTAAAAAAAAAGGTGAAAATCGCAGAAAAGCGACAGGCTATAGTCCATGGTCTCGGAGCACATGCTACAGGGTGGCATTTTTCACGGTTTCGGGGGATTTGAAAAAAAGGTGAAAATCACTGAAAAGCGACAGGCTATAGTCCATGGTCTCGGAGCACATGCTACAGGGTGGCATTTTTCACAATTTCGGAGGATTTGAAAAAAAGGTCAAAATCACTGAAAAGCGACAGGCTATAATCCATGGTCTCGGAGCACATGCTACAGGGTGGCATTTTTCACGGTTTCGGAGGATTTGAAAAAAAGGTCAAAATCACTGAAAAGCGACAGGCTATAGTCCATGGTCTCGGAGCACATGCTACAGGGTGGCATTTTTCACGGTTTCGGAGGATTTGAAAAAAAGGTGAAAATCACTGAAAAGCGACAGGCTATAGTCCATGGTGTCGGAGGGCATACTATAGTATGTCGTTTTTCACGATTTCGGAGGATTTAAAAAAAAAGGTGAAAATCACAGAAAAGCGACAGGCTATAGTCCATGGTCTCGGAGCACATGCTACAGGGTGGCATTTTTCACGGTTTCGGAGGATTTGAAAAAAAGGTGAAAATCACTGAAAAGCGACAGGCTATAGTCCATGGTCTCGGAGCACATGCTACAGGGTGGCATTTTTCACAATTTCGGAGGATTTGAAAAAAAGGTCAAAATCACTGAAAAGCGACAGGCTATAGTCCATGGTATCGGAGCACATGCTACAGGGTGGCATTTTTCACGGTTTCGGAGGATTTGAAAAAAAGGTGAAAATCACTGAAAAGCGACAGGCTATAGTCCATGGTGTCGGAGGGCATACTATAGTATGTCGTTTTTCACGATTTCGGAGGATTTAAAAAAAAAGGTGAAAATCGCAGAAAAGCGACAGGCTATAGTCCATGGTCTCGGAGCACATGCTACAGGGTGGCATTTTTCACGGTTTCGGGGGATTTGAAAAAAAGGTGAAAATCACTGAAAAGCGACAGGCTATAGTCCATGGTCTCGGAGCACATGCTACAGGGTGGCATTTTTCACGGTTTCGGAGGATTTGAAAAAAAGGTGAAAATCACTGAAAAGCGACAGGCTATAGTCCATGGTGTCGGAGGGCATACTATAGTATGTCGTTTTTCACGATTTCGGAGGATTTAAAAAAAAAGGTGAAAATCGCAGAAAAGCGACAGGCTATAGTCCATGGTCTCGGAGCACATGCTACAGGGTGGCATTTTTCACGGTTTCGGAGGATTTGAAAAAAAGGTGAAAATCACTGAAAAGCGACAGGCTATAGTCCATGGTCTCGGAGCACATGCTACAGGGTGGCATTTTTCACAATTTCGGAGGATTTGAAAAAAAGGTCAAAATCACTGAAAAGCGACAGGCTATAGTCCATGGTCTCGGAGCACATGCTACAGGGTGGCATTTTTCACGGTTTCGGAGGATTTGAAAAAAAGGTGAAAATCACTGAAAAGCGACAGGCTATAGTCCATGGTCTCGGAGCACATGCTACAGGGTGGCATTTTTCACGGTTTCGGAGGATTTGAAAAAAAGGTGAAAATCACTGAAAAGCGACAGGCTATAGTCCATGGTGTCGGAGGGCATACTATAGTATGTCGTTTTTCACGGTTTCGGGGGATTTGAAAAAAAGGTGAAAATCACTGAAAAGCGACAGGCTATAGTCCATGGTCTCGGAGCACATGCTACAGGGTGGCATTTTTCACAATTTCGGAGGATTTGAAAAAAAGGTCAAAATCACTGAAAAGCGACAGGCTATAGTCCATGGTCTCGGAGCACATGCTACAGGGTGGCATTTTTCACGGTTTCGGAGGATTTGAAAAAAAGGTGAAAATCACTGAAAAGCGACAGGCTATAGTCCATGGTCTCGGAGCACATGCTACAGGGTGGCATTTTTCACGGTTTCGGAGGATTTGAAAAAAAGGTGAAAATCACTGAAAAGCGACAGGCTATAGTCCATGGTGTCGGAGGGCATACTATAGTATGTCGTTTTTCACGGTTTCGGGGGATTTGAAAAAAAGGTGAAAATCACTGAAAAGCGACAGGCTATAGTCCATGGTCTCGGAGCACATGCTACAGGGTGGCATTTTTCACAATTTCGGAGGATTTGAAAAAAAGGTCAAAATCACTGAAAAGCGACAGGCTATAATCCATGGTCTCGGAGCACATGCTACAGGGTGGCATTTTTCACGGTTTCGGAGGATTTGAAAAAAAGGTGAAAATCACTGAAAAGCGACAGGCTATAGTCCATGGTGTCGGAGGGCATACTATAGTATGTCGTTTTTCACGATTTCGGAGGATTTAAAAAAAAGGTGAAAATCACAGAAAAGCGACAGGCTATAGTCCATGGTCTCGGAGCACATGCTACAGGGTGGCATTTTTCACGGTTTCGGAGGATTTGAAAAAAAGGTGAAAATCACTGAAAAGCGACAGGCTATAGTCCATGGTCTCGGAGCACATGCTACAGGGTGGCATTTTTCACAATTTCGGAGGATTTGAAAAAAAGGTCAAAATCACTGAAAAGCGACAGGCTATAGTCCATGGTCTCGGAGCACATGCTACAGGGTGGCATTTTTCACGGTTTCGGAGGATTTGAAAAAAAGGTGAAAATCACTGAAAAGCGACAGGCTATAGTCCATGGTGTCGGAGGGCATACTATAGTATGTCGTTTTTCACGATTTCGGAGGATTTAAAAAAAAGGTGAAAATCGCAGAAAAGCGACAGGCTATAGTCCATGGTCTCGGAGCACATGCTACAGGGTGGCATTTTTCACGGTTTCGGAGGATTTGAAAAAAAGGTGAAAATCACTGAAAAGCGACAGGCTATAGTCCATGGTCTCGGAGCACATGCTACAGGGTGGCATTTTTCACAATTTCGGAGGATTTGAAAAAAAGGTCAAAATCACTGAAAAGCGACAGGCTATAGTCCATGGTCTCGGAGCACATGCTACAGGGTGGCATTTTTCACGGTTTCGGAGGATTTGAAAAAAAGGTGAAAATCACTGAAAAGCGACAGGCTATAGTCCATGGTGTCGGAGGGCATACTATAGTATGTAGTTTTTCACGATTTCGGAGGATTTAAAAAAAAGGTGAAAATCACAGAAAAGCGACAAGCTATAGTCCATGGTCTCGGAGCACATGCTACAGGGTGGCATTTTTCACGGTTTCGGAGGATTTGAAAAAAAGGTGAAAATCACTGAAAAGCGACAGGCTATAGTCCATGGTCTCGGAGCACATGCTACAGGGTGGCATTTTTCACAATTTCGGAGGATTTGAAAAAAAGGTCAAAATCACTGAAAAGCGACAGGCTATAGTCCATGGTCTCGGAGCACATGCTACAGGGTGGCATTTTTCACGGTTTCGGAGGATTTGAAAAAAAGGTGAAAATCACTGAAAAGCGACAGGCTATAGTCCATGGTGTCGGAGGGCATACTATAGTATGTCGTTTTTCACGATTTCGGAGGATTTAAAAAAAAGGTGAAAATCGCAGAAAAGCGACAGGCTATAGTCCATGGTCTCGGAGCACATGCTACAGGGTGGCATTTTTCACGGTTTCGGAGGATTTGAAAAAAAGGTGAAAATCACTGAAAAGCGACAGGCTATAGTCCATGGTCTCGGAGCACATGCTACAGGGTGGCATTTTTCATAATTTCGGAGGATTTGAAAAAAAGGTCAAAATCACTGAAAAGCGACAGGCTATAGTCCATGGTCTCGGAGCACATGCTACAGGGTGGCATTTTTCACGGTTTCGGAGGATTTAAAAAAAAGGTCAAAATCACTGAAAAGCGACAGGCTATAGTCCATGGTCTCGGAGCACATGCTACAGGGTGGCATTTTTCACGGTTTCGGAGGATTTGAAAAAAAGGTGAAAATCACTGAAAAGCGACAGGCTATAGTCCATGGTCTCGGAGCACATGCTACAGGGTGGCATTTTTCACGGTTTCGGAGGATTTGAAAAAAAGGTGAAAATCACTGAAAAGCGACAGGCTATAGTCCATGGTCTCGGAGCACATGCTACAGGGTGGCATTTTTCACAATTTCGGAGGATTTGAAAAAAGGTCAAAATCACTGAAAAGCGACAGGCTATAGTCCATGGTCTCGGAGCACATGCTACAGGGTGGCATTTTTCACGGTTTCGGAGGATTTGAAAAAAAGGTGAAAATCACTGAAAAGCGACAGGCTATAGTCCATGGTGTCGGAGGGCATACTATAGTATGTCGTTTTTCACGATTTCGGAGGATTTAAAAAAAAGGTGAAAATCGCAGAAAAGCGACAGGCTATAGTCCATGGTCTCGGAGCACATGCTACAGGGTGGCATTTTTCACGGTTTCGGAGGATTTGAAAAAAAGGTGAAAATCACTGAAAAGCGACAGGCTATAGTCCATGGTCTCGGAGCACATGCTACAGGGTGGCATTTTTCACAATTTCGGAGGATTTGAAAAAAAGGTCAAAATCACTGAAAAGCGACAGGCTATAGTCCATGGTCTCGGAGCACATGCTACAGGGTGGCATTTTTCACGGTTTCGGAGGATTTGAAAAAAAGGTGAAAATCACTGAAAAGCGACAGGCTATAGTCCATGGTGTCGGAGGGCATACTATAGTATGTCGTTTTTCACGATTTCGGAGGATTTAAAAAAAAGGTGAAAATCACAGAAAAGCGACAAGCTATAGTCCATGGTCTCGGAGCACATGCTACAGGGTGGCATTTTTCACGGTTTCGGAGGATTTGAAAAAAAGGTGAAAATCACTGAAAAGCGACAGGCTATAGTCCATGGTCTCGGAGCACATGCTACAGGGTGGCATTTTTCACAATTTCGGAGGATTTGAAAAAAAGGTCAAAATCACTGAAAAGCGACAGGCTATAGTCCATGGTCTCGGAGCACATGCTACAGGGTGGCATTTTTCACGGTTTCGGAGGATTTGAAAAAAAGGTGAAAATCACTGAAAAGCGACAGGCTATAGTCCATGGTGTCGGAGGGCATACTATAGTATGTCGTTTTTCACGATTTCGGAGGTTTTAAAAAAAAGGTGAAAATCGCAGAAAAGCGACAGGCTATAGTCCATGGTCTCGGAGCACATGCTACAGGGTGGCATTTTTCACGGTTTCGGAGGATTTGAAAAAAAGGTGAAAATCACTGAAAAGCGACAGGCTATAGTCCATGGTCTCGGAGCACATGCTACAGGGTGGCATTTTTCACGGTTTCGGAGGATTTGAAAAAAAGGTGAAAATCACTGAAAAGCGACAGGCTATAGTCCATGGTGTCGGAGGGCATACTATAGTATGTCGTTTTTCACGATTTCGGAGGATTTAAAAAAAAAAGGTGAAAATCGCAGAAAAGCGACAGGCTATAGTCCATGGTCTCGGAGCACATGCTACAGGGTGGCATTTTTCACGGTTTCGGGGGATTTGAAAAAAAGGTGAAAATCACTGAAAAGCGACAGGCTATAGTCCATGGTGTCGGAGGGCATACTATAGTATGTCGTTTTTCACGATTTCGGAGGATTTAAAAAAAAGGTGAAAATCGCAGAAAAGCGACAGGCTATAGTCCATGGTCTCGGAGCACATGCTACAGGGTGGCATTTTTCACGGTTTCGGAGGATTTGAAAAAAAGGTGAAAATCACTGAAAAGCGACAGGCTATAGTCCATGGTCTCGGAGCACATGCTACAGGGTGGCATTTTTCACGGTTTCGGAGGATTTGAAAAAAAGGTGAAAATCACTGAAAAGCGACAGGCTATAGTCCATGGTGTCGGAGGGCATACTATAGTATGTCGTTTTTCACGATTTCGGAGGATTTAAAAAAAAGGTGAAAATCGCAGAAAAGCGACAGGCTATAGTCCATGGTGTCGGAGCACATGCTACAGGGTGGCATTTTTCACGGTTTCGGAGGATTTAAAAAAAAGGTGAAAATCGCAGAAAAGCGACAGGCTATAGTCCATGGTGTCGGAGGGCATACTATAGTATGTCGTTTTTCACGATTTCGGAGGATTTAAAAAAAAGGTGAAAATCGCAGAAAAGCGACAGGCTATAGTCCATGGTGTCGGAGCACATGCTACAGGGTGGCATTTTTCACGGTTTCGGAGGATTTAAAAAAAAGGTGAAAATCGCAGAAAAGCGACAGGCTATAGTCCATGGTGTCGGAGGGCATACTATAGTATGTCGTTTTTCACGATTTCGGAGGATTTAAAAAAAAAGGTGAAAATCGCAGAAAAGCGACAGGCTATAGTCCATGGTCTCGGAGCACATGCTACAGGGTGGCATTTTTCACGGTTTCGGGGGATTTGAAAAAAAGGTGAAAATCACTGAAAAGCGACAGGCTATAGTCCATGGTGTCGGAGGGCATACTATAGTATGTCGTTTTTCACGATTTCGGAGGATTTAAAAAAAAGGTGAAAATCGCAGAAAAGCGACAGGCTATAGTCCATGGTCTCGGAGCACATGCTACAGGGTGGCATTTTTCACGGTTTCGGAGGATTTGAAAAAAAGGTGAAAATCACTGAAAAGCGACAGGCTATAGTCCATGGTCTCGGAGCACATGCTACAGGGTGGCATTTTTCACGGTTTCGGAGGATTTGAAAAAAAGGTGAAAATCACTGAAAAGCGACAGGCTATAGTCCATGGTGTCGGAGGGCATACTATAGTATGTCGTTTTTCACGATTTCGGAGGATTTAAAAAAAAGGTGAAAATCGCAGAAAAGCGACAGGCTATAGTCCATGGTGTCGGAGCACATGCTACAGGGTGGCATTTTTCACGGTTTCGGAGGATTTAAAAAAAAAGGTGAAAATCGCAGAAAAGCGACAGGCTATAGTCCATGGTGTCGGAGGGCATACTATAGTATGTCGTTTTTCACGATTTCGGAGGATTTTAAAAAAAAGGTGAAAATCGCAGAAAAGCGACAGGCTATAGTCCATGGTCTCGGAGCACATGCTACAGGGTGGCATTTTTCACGGTTTCGGGGGATTTGAAAAAAAGGTGAAAATCACTGAAAAGCGACAGGCTATAGTCCATGGTGTCGGAGGGCATACTATAGTATGTCGTTTTTCACGATTTCGGAGGATTAAAAAAAAAAGGTGAAAATCGCAGAAAAGCGACAGGCTATAGTCCATGGTCTCGGAGCACATGCTACAGGGTGGCATTTTTCACGGTTTCGGAGGATTTGAAAAAAAGGTGAAAATCACTGAAAAGCGACAGGCTATAGTCCATGGTCTCGGAGCACATGCTACAGGGTGGCATTTTTCACGGTTTCGGAGGATTTGAAAAAAAGTTGAAAATCACTGAAAAGCGACAGGCTATAGTCCATGGTGTCGGAGGGCATACTATAGTATGTCGTTTTTCACGATTTCGGAGGATTTAAAAAAAAGGTGAAAATCGCAGAAAAGCGACAGGCTATAGTCCATGGTGTCGGAGCACATGCTACAGGGTGGCATTTTTCACGGTTTCGGAGGATTTAAAAAAAAGGTGAAAATCACTGAAAAGCGACAGGCTATAGTCCATGGTCTCGGAGCACATGCTACAGGGTGGCATTTTTCACAATTTCAGAGGATTTGAAAAAAAGGTCAAAATCACTGAAAAGCGACAGGCTATAGTCCATGGTCTCGGAGCACATGCTACAGGGTGGCTTTTTTCACGGTTTCGGAGGATTTGAAAAAAAGGTGAAAATCACTGAAAAGCGACAGGCTATAGTCCATGGTCTCGGAGCACATGCTACAGGGTGGCATTTTTCACGGTTTCGGAGGATTTGAAAAAAAGGTCAAAATCACTGAAAAGCGACAGGCTATAGTCCATGGTCTCGGAGCACATGCTACAGGGTGGCATTTTTCACGGTTTCGGAGGATTTGAAAAAAAGGTGAAAATCACTGAAAAGCGACAGGCTATAGTCCATGGTGTCGGAGGGCATACTATAGTATGTCGTTTTTCACGATTTCGGAGGATTTAAAAAAAAAGGTGAAAATCACAGAAAAGCGACAGGCTATAGTCCATGGTCTCGGAGCACATGCTACAGGGTGGCATTTTTCACGGTTTCGGAGGATTTGAAAAAAAGGTGAAAATCACTGAAAAGCGACAGGCTATAGTCCATGGTGTCGGAGGGCATACTATAGTATGTCGTTTTTCACGATTTCGGAGGATAAAAAAAAAAAAGGTGAAAATCGCAGAAAAGCGACAGGCTATAGTCCATGGTCTCGGAGCACATGCTACAGGGTGGCATTTTTCACGGTTTCGGAGGATTTGAAAAAAAGGTGAAAATCACTGAAAAGCGACAGGCTATAGTCCATGGTCTCGGAACACATGCTACAGGGTGGCATTCTTCACAATTTCGGAGGATTTGAAAAAAAGGTCAAAATCACTGAAAAGCGACAGGCTATAGTCCATGGTCTCGGAGCACATGCTACAGGGTGGCATTTTTCACGGTTTCGGAGGATTTGAAAAAAAGGTGAAAATCACTGAAAAGCGACAGGCTATAGTCCATGGTGTCGGAGGGCATACTATAGTATGTCGTTTTTCACGATTTCGGAGGATTTAAAAAAAAAGGTGAAAATCGCAGAAAAGCGACAGGCTATAGTCCATGGTCTCGGAGCACATGCTACAGGGTGGCATTTTTCACGGTTTCGGGGGATTTGAAAAAAAGGTGAAAATCACTGAAAAGCGACAGGCTATAGTCCATGGTCTCGGAGCACATGCTACAGGGTGGCATTTTTCACAATTTCGGAGGATTTGAAAAAAAGGTCAAAATCACTGAAAAGCGACAGGCTATAATCCATGGTCTCGGAGCACATGCTACAGGGTGGCATTTTTCACGGTTTCGGAGGATTTGAAAAAAAGGTGAAAATCACTGAAAAGCGACAGGCTATAGTCCATGGTGTCGGAGGGCATACTATAGTATGTCGTTTTTCACGATTTCGGAGGATTTAAAAAAAAGGTGAAAATCACAGAAAAGCGACAGGCTATAGTCCATGGTCTCGGAGCACATGCTACAGGGTGGCATTTTTCACGGTTTCGGAGGATTTTAAAAAAAGGTGAAAATCACTGAAAAGCGACAGGCTATAGTCCATGGTCTCGGAGCACATGCTACAGGGTGGCATTTTTCACAATTCCGGAGGATTTGAAAAAAAGGTCAAAATCACTGAAAAGCGACAGGCTATAGTCCATGGTGTCGGAGGGCATACTATAGTATGTCGTTTTTCACGATTTCGGAGGATTTAAAAAAAGGTGAAAATCACAGAAAAGCGACAGGCTATAGTCCATGGTCTCGGAGCACATGCTACAGGGTGGCATTTTTCACGGTTTCGGAGGATTTGAAAAAAAGGTGAAAATCACTGAAAAGCGACAGGCTATAGTCCATGGTCTCGGAGCACATGCTACAGGGTGGCATTTTTCACAATTCCGGAGGATTTGAAAAAAAGGTCAAAATCACTGAAAAGCGACAGGCTATAGTCCATGGTCTCGGAGCACATGCTACAGGGTGGCATTTTTCACGGTTTCGGAGGATTTGAAAAAAAGGTGAAAATCACTGAAAAGCGACAGGCTATAGTCCATGGTGTCGGAGGGCATACTATAGTATGTCGTTTTTCACGATTTCGGAGGATTTAAAAAAAAAGGTGAAAATCGCAGAAAAGCGACAGGCTATAGTCCATGGTCTCGGAGCACATGCTACAGGGTGGCATTTTTCACGGTTTCGGAGGATTTGAAAAAAAGGTGAAAATCACTGAAAAGCGACAGGCTATAGTCCATGGTCTCGGAGCACATGCTACAGGGTGGCATTTTTCACAATTCCGGAGGATTTGAAAAAAAGGTCAAAATCACTGAAAAGCGACAGGCTATAGTCCATGGTCTCGGAGCACATGCTACAGGGTGGCATTTTTCACGGTTTCGGAGGATTTGAAAAAAAGGTGAAAATCACTGAAAAGCGACAGGCTATAGTCCATGGTGTCGGAGGGCATACTATAGTATGTCGTTTTTCACGATTTCGGAGGATTTAAAAAAAAAGGTGAAAATCGCAGAAAAGCGACAGGCTATAGTCCATGGTCTCGGAGCACATGCTACAGGGTGGCATTTTTCACGGTTTCGGAGGATTTGAAAAAAGGTGAAAATCACTGAAAAGCGACAGGCTATAGTCCATGGTCTCGGAGCACATGCTACAGGGTGGCATTTTTCACAATTTCGGAGGATTTGAAAAAAAGGTCAAAATCACTGAAAAGCGACAGGCTATAGTCCATGGTCTCGGAGCACATGCTACAGGGTGGCATTTTTCACGGTTTCGGAGGATTTGAAAAAAAGGTGAAAATCACTGAAAAGCGACAGGCTATAGTCCATGGTGTCGGAGGGCATACTATAGTATGTCGTTTTTCACGATTTCGGAGGATTTAAAAAAAAGGTGAAAATCACAGAAAAGCGACAAGCTATAGTCCATGGTCTCGGAGCACATGCTACAGGGTGGCATTTTTCACGGTTTCGGAGGATTTGAAAAAAAGGTGAAAATCACTGAAAAGCGACAGGCTATAGTCCATGGTCTCGGAGCACATGCTACAGGGTGGCATTTTTCACAATTTCGGAGGATTTGAAAAAAAGGTCAAAATCACTGAAAAGCGACAGGCTATAGTCCATGGTCTCGGAG
Source organism: Electrona antarctica (assembly GCF_951216825.1). Taxonomy (NCBI): domain Eukaryota; kingdom Metazoa; phylum Chordata; class Actinopteri; order Myctophiformes; family Myctophidae; genus Electrona; species Electrona antarctica. The sequence goes on from NW_027638734.1 coordinate 109,851, forward strand.
CACATGCTACAGGGTGGCATTTTTCACGGTTTCGGAGGATTTGAAAAAAAGGTGAAAATCACTGAAAAGCGACAGGCTATAGTCCATGGTGTCGGAGGGCATACTATAGTATGTCGTTTTTCACGATTTCGGAGGATTTAAAAAAAAGGTGAAAATCACAGAAAAGCGACAAGCTATAGTCCATGGTCTCGGAGCACATGCTACAGGGTGGCATTTTTCACGGTTTCGGAGGATTTGAAAAAAAGGTGAAAATCACTGAAAAGCGACAGGCTATAGTCCATGGTCTCGGAGCACATGCTACAGGGTGGCATTTTTCACAATTTCGGAGGATTTGAAAAAAAGGTCAAAATCACTGAAAAGCGACAGGCTATAGTCCATGGTCTCGGAGCACATGCTACAGGGTGGCATTTTTCACGGTTTCGGAGGATTTGAAAAAAAGGTGAAAATCACTGAAAAGCGACAGGCTATAGTCCATGGTGTCGGAGGGCATACTATAGTATGTCGTTTTTCACGATTTCGGAGGATTTAAAAAAAAGGTCAAAATCGCTGAAAAGCGACAGGCTATAGTCCATGGTCTCGGAGCACATGCTACAGGGTGGCATTTTTCACGGTTTCGGAGGATTTGAAAAAAAGGTGAAAATCACTGAAAAGCGACAGGCTATAGTCCATGGTCTCGGAGCACATGCTACAGGGTGGCATTTTTCACAATTTCGGAGGATTTGAAAAAAAGGTCAAAATCACTGAAAAGCGACAGGCTATAGTCCATGGTCTCGGAGCACATGCTACAGGGTGGCATTTTTCACGGTTTCGGAGGATTTGAAAAAAAGGTGAAAATCACTGAAAAGCGACAGGCTATAGTCCATGGTGTCGGAGGGCATACTATAGTATGTCGTTTTTCACGATTTCGGAGGATTTAAAAAAAAGGTGAAAATCGCAGAAAAGCGACAGGCTATAGTCCATGGTCTCGGAGCACATGCTACAGGGTGGCATTTTTCACGGTTTCGGAGGATTTGAAAAAAAGGTGAAAATCACTGAAAAGCGACAGGCTATAGTCCATGGTCTCGGAGCACATGCTACAGGGTGGCATTTTTCATAATTTCGGAGGATTTGAAAAAAAGGTCAAAATCACTGAAAAGCGACAGGCTATAGTCCATGGTCTCGGAGCACATGCTACAGGGTGGCATTTTTCACGGTTTCGGAGGATTTGAAAAAAAGGTCAAAATCACTGAAAAGCGACAGGCTATAGTCCATGGTCTCGGAGCACATGCTACAGGGTGGCATTTTTCACGGTTTCGGAGGATTTGAAAAAAAGGTGAAAATCACTGAAAAGCGACAGGCTATAGTCCATGGTGTCGGAGGGCATACTATAGTATGTCGTTTTTCACGATTTCGGAGGATTAAAAAAAAAAGGTGAAAATCGCAGAAAAGCGACAGGCTATAGTCCATGGTCTCGGAGCACATGCTACAGGGTGGCATTTTTCACGGTTTCGGGGGATTTGAAAAAAAGGTGAAAATCACTGAAAAGCGACAGGCTATAGTCCATGGTGTCGGAGGGCATACTATAGTATGTCGTTTTTCACGATTTCGGAGGATTTAAAAAAAAGGTGAAAATCGCAGAAAAGCGACAGGCTATAGTCCATGGTCTCGGAGCACATGCTACAGGGTGGCATTTTTCACGGTTTCGGAGGATTTGAAAAAAAGGTGGAAATCACTGAAAAGCGACAGGCTATAGTCCATGGTCTCGGAGCACATGCTACAGGGTGGCATTTTTCACGGTTTCGGAGGATTTGAAAAAAAGGTGAAAATCACTGAAAAGCGACAGGCTATAGTCCATGGTGTCGGAGGGCATACTATAGTATGTCGTTTTTCACGATTTCGGAGGATTTAAAAAAAAGGTGAAAATCGCAGAAAAGCGACAGGCTATAGTCCATGGTGTCGGAGCACATGCTACAGGGTGGCATTTTTCACGGTTTCGGAGGATTTGAAAAAAAGGTGAAAATCACTGAAAAGCGACAGGCTATAGTCCATGGTCTCGGAGCACATGCTAAAGGGTGGCATTTTTCATAATTTCGGAGGATTTGAAAAAAAGGTGAAAATCACTGAAAAGCGACAGGCTATAGTCCATGGTCTTGGAGCACATGCTACAGGGTGGCATTTTTCACGGTTTCGGAGGATTTGAAAAAAAGGTGAAAATCACTGAAAAGCGACAGGCTATAGTCCATGGTCTCGGAGCACATGCTACAGGGTGGCATTTTTCACAATTTCGGAGGATTTGAAAAAAAGGTGAAAATCACTGAAAAGCGACAGGCTATAGTCCATGGTGTCGGAGGGCATACTATAGTATGTCGTTTTTCACGGTTTCGGAGGATTTGAAAAAAAGGTGAAAATCACGGAAAAGCGACAGGCTATAGTCCATGGTCTCGGAACACATGCTACAGGGTGGCATTTTTCACGGTTTCGGAGGATTTGAAAAAAAGGTCAAAATCACTGAAAAGCGACAGGCTATAGTCCATGGTCTCGGAGCACATGCTACAGGTTGGCATTTTTCACGGTTTCGGAGGATTTGAAAAAAAGGTGAAAATCACTGAAAAGCGACAGGCTATAGTCCATGGTCTCGGAGCACATGCTACAGGGTGGCATTTTTCACGGTTTCGGAGGATTTGAAAAAAAGGTGAAAATCACTGAAAAGCGACAGGCTATAGTCCATGGTCTCGGAGCACATGCTACAGGGTGGCATTTTTCACGGTTTCGGAGGATTTGAAAAAAAGGTGAAAATCACGGAAAAGCGACAGGATATAGTCCATGGTCTCGGAGCACATGCTACAGGGTGGCATTTTTCACGGTTTCGGAGGATTTGAAAAAAAGGTGAAAATCACGGAAAAGCGACAGGCTATAGTCCATGGTCTCGGAGCACATGCTACAGGGTGGCATTTTTCACGGTTTCGGAGGATTTGAAAAAAAGGTGAAAATCACTGAAAAGCGACAGGCTATAGTCCATGGTCTCGGAGCACATGCTACAGGGTGGCATTTTTCACGGTTTCGGAGGATTTGAAAAAAAGGTGAAAATCACTGAAAAGCGACAGGCTATAGTCCATGGTCTCGGAGCACATGCTACAGGGTGGCATTTTTCACGGTTTCGGAGGATTTGAAAAAAAGGTGAAAATCACTGAAAAGCGACAGGCTATAGTCCATGGTCTCGGAGCACATGCTACAGGGTGGCATTTTTCACGGTTTCGGAGGATTTGAAAAAAAGGTGAAAATCACTGAAAAGCGACAGGCTATAGTCCATGGTCTCGGAGCACATGCTACAGGGTGGCATTTTTCACGGTTTCGGAGGATTTGAAAAAAAGGTGAAAATCACTGAAAAGCGACAGGCTATAGTCCATGGTCTCGTAGCACATGCTACAGGGTGGCATTTTTCACGGTTTCGGAGGATTTGAAAAAAAGGTGAAAATCACTGAAAAGCGACAGGCTATAGTCCATGGTCTCGGAGCACATGCTACAGGGTGGCATTTTTCACGGTTTCGGAGGATTTGAAAAAAAGGTGAAAATCACTGAAAAGCGACAGGCTATAGTCCATGGTCTCGGAGCACATGCTACAGGGTGGCATTTTTCACGGTTTCGGAGGATTTGAAAAAAAGGTGAAAATCACGGAAAAGCGACAGGCTATAGTCCATGGTCTCGGAGCACATGCTACAGGGTGGCATTTTTCACGGTTTCGGAGGATTTGAAAAAAAGGTGAAAATCACTGAAAAGCGACAGGCTATAGTCCATGGTCTCGGAGCACATGCTACAGGGTGGCATTTTTCACGGTTTCGGAGGATTTGAAAAAAAGGTGAAAATCACTGAAAAGCGACAGGCTATAGTCCATGGTCTCGGAGCACATGCTACAGGGTGGCATTTTTCACGATTTGGAGGATTTGAAAAAAAGGTGAAAATCACTGAAAAGCGACAGGCTATAGTCCATGGTCTCGGAGCACATGCTACAGGGTGGCATTTTTCACGGTTTCGGAGGATTTGAAAAAAAGGTGAAAATCACTGAAAAGCGACAGGCTATAGTCCATGGTCTCGGAGCACATGCTACAGGGTGGCATTTTTCACGGTTTCGGAGGATTTGAAAAAAAGGTGAAAATCACTGAAAAGCGACAGGCTATAGTCCATGGTCTCGGAGCACATGCTACAGGGTGGCATTTTTCACGGTTTCGGAGGATTTGAAAAAAAGGTGAAAATCACTGAAAAGCGACAGGCTATAGTCCATGGTCTCGGAGCACATGCTACAGGGTGGCATTTTTCACGGTTTCGGAGGATTTGAAAAAAAGGTGAAAATCACGGAAAAGCGACAGGCTATAGTCCATGGTCTCGGAGCACATGCTACAGGGTGGCATTTTTCACGGTTTCGGAGGATTTGAAAAAAAGGTGAAAATCACGGAAAAGCGACAGGCTATAGTCCATGGTCTCGGAGCACATGCTACAGGGTGGCATTTTTCACGGTTTCGGAGGATTTGAAAAAAAGGTGAAAATCACTGAAAAGCGACAGGCTATAGTCCATGGTCTCGGAGCACATGCTACAGGGTGGCATTTTTCACGGTTTCGGAGGATTTGAAAAAAAGGTGAAAATCACTGAAAAGCGACAGGCTATAGTCCATGGTCTCGGAGCACATGCTACAGGGTGGCATTTTTCACGGTTTCGGAGGATTTGAAAAAAAGGTGAAAATCACTGAAAAGCGACAGGCTATAGTCCATGGTCTCGGAGCACATGCTACAGGGTGGCATTTTTCACGGTTTCGGAGGATTTGAAAAAAAGGTGAAAATCACTGAAAAGCGACAGGCTATAGTCCATGGTCTCGGAGCACATGCTACAGGGTGGCATTTTTCACGATTCGGAGGATTTGAAAAAAAGGTGAAAATCACTGAAAAGCGACAGGCTATAGTCCATGGTCTCGGAGCACATGCTACAGGGTGGCATTTTTCACGGTTTCGGAGGATTTGAAAAAAAGGTGAAAATCACTGAAAAGCGACAGGCTATAGTCCATGGTCTCGGAGCACATGCTACAGGGTGGCATTTTTCACGGTTTCGGAGGATTTGAAAAAAAGGTGAAAATCACTGAAAAGCGACAGGCTATAGTCCATGGTCTCGGAGCACATGCTACAGGGTGGCATTTTTCACGGTTTCGGAGGATTTGAAAAAAAGGTGAAAATAACTGAAAAGCGACAGGCTATAGTCCATGGTCTCGGCGCACATGCTACAGGGTGGCATTTTTCACGGTTTCGGAGGATTTGAAAAAAAGGTGAAAATCACTGAAAAGCGACAGACTATAGTCCATGGTCTCGGAGCACATGCTACAGGGTGGCATTTTTCACGGTTTCGGAGGATTTGAAAAAAAGGTGAAAATCACTGAAAAGCGACAGGCTATAGTCCATGGTCTCGGAGCACATGCTACAGGGTGGCATTTTTCACGGTTTCGGAGGATTTGAAAAAAAGGTGAAAATCACTGAAAAGCGACAGGCTATAGTCCATGGTCTCGGAGCACATGCTACAGGGTGGCATTTTTCACGGTTTCGGAGGATTTGAAAAAAAGGTGAAAATCACTGAAAAGCGACAGGCTATAGTCCATGGTCTCGGAGCACATGCTACAGGGTGGCATTTTTCACGGTTTCGGAGGATTTGAAAAAAAGGTGAAAATCACTGAAAAGCGACAGGCTATAGTCCATGGTCTCGGAGCACATGCTACAGGGTGGCATTTTTCACGATTCGGAGGATTTGAAAAAAAGGTGAAAATCACTGAAAAGCGACAGGCTATAGTCCATGGTCTCGGAGCACATGCTACAGGGTGGCATTTTTCACGGTTTCGGAGGATTTGAAAAAAAGGTGAAAATCACTGAAAAGCGACAGGCTATAGTCCATGGTCTCGGAGCACATGCTACAGGGTGGCATTTTTCACGGTTTCGGAGGATTTGAAAAAAAGGTGAAAATCACTGAAAAGCGACAGGCTATAGTCCATGGTCTCGGAGCACATGCTACAGGGTGGCATTTTTCACGGTTTCGGAGGATTTGAAAAAAAGGTGAAAATAACTGAAAAGCGACAGGCTATAGTCCATGGTCTCGGCGCACATGCTACAGGGTGGCATTTTTCACGGTTTCGGAGGATTTGAAAAAAAGGTGAAAATCACTGAAAAGCGACAGACTATAGTCCATGGTCTCGGAGCACATGCTACAGGGTGGCATTTTTCACGGTTTAGGAGGATTTGAAAAAAAGGTGAAAATCACTGAAAAGCGACAGGCTATAGTCCATGGTCTCGGAGCACATGCTACAGGGTGGCATTTTTCACGATTCGGAGGATTTGAAAAAAAGGTGAAAATCACTGAAAAGCGACAGGCTATAGTCCATTAGCCTGGCTAATAAACCAGACTAATATCACACAACACTGTCGCGGTATATCAGTCTGGGCTGGCTCCACTTGGATTTCATTTCCCGGGGCACATTTTCTCTTTGACGCAATTGGTCAGAGCTACTGTCAGTCAAAGGTCTCAAGCATTGAACGTCACTGTACCAAAGCCCGCCCATATTGCATACCGTGTCCCGATTGGTCCGACCTGTTCTCGGTTGTAGGAAAGAGGCGTGCTACTGAGCCTCGCCAGACCGTAATCCGCTGGTAGGCAACTTTTTTTTGCCAACGGCTGATTCGGTCTGGTTTATTAACCAGGCTAATAGTCCATGGTCTCGGAGCACATGCTACAGGGTGGCATTTTTCACGGTTTCGGAGGATTTGAAAAAAAGGTGAAAATCACTGAAAAGCGACAGGCTATAGTCCATGGTCTCGGAGCACATGCTACAGGGTGGCATTTTTCACGGTTTCGGAGGATTTGAAAAAAAGGTGAAAATCACTGAAAAGCGACAGGCTATAGTCCATGGTCTCGGAGCACATGCTACAGGGTGGCATTTTTCACGGTTTCGGAGGATTTGAAAAAAAGGTGAAAATCACTGAAAAGCGACAGGCTATAGTCCATGGTCTCGGAGCACATGCTACAGGGTGGCATTTTTCACGGTTTCGGAGGATTTGAAAAAAAGGTGAAAATCACTGAAAAGCGACAGGCTATAGTCCATGGTCTCGGAGCACATGCTACAGGGTGGCATTTTTCACGGTTTCGGAGGATTTGAAAAAAAAAGGTGAAAATCACTGAAAAGCGACAGGCTATAGTCCATGGTCTCGGAGCACATGCTACAGGGTGGCATTTTTCACGGTTTCGGAGGATTTGAAAAAAAGGTGAAAATCACTGAAAAGCAAAAGGCTATAGTCCATGGTCACGGAGGGCATGCTATAGTATGTCGTTTTTTACGGTTTCGGAGGATTTGAAAAAAAGGTGAAAATCCGGGAAAAGCGAAAGGCTATAGTCCATGGTCTCGGAGGGAATACTATAGTATGTTGTTTTTCACGGTTTCGGAGGATTTGAAAAAAAGGTGAAAATCACTGAAAAGCGACAGGCTATAGTCCATGGTCTCGGAGCACATGCTACAGGGTGGCATTTTTCACGGTTTCGGAGGATTTGAAAAAAAGGTGAAAATCACTGAAAAGCGACAGGCTATAGTCCATGGTCTCGGAGCACATGCTACAGGGTGGCATTTTTCACGGTTTCGTTGGATTTGAAAAAAAGGTGAAAATCACGGAAAAGCAAAAGGCTATAGTCCATGGTCACGGAGGGCATGCTATAGTATGTTGTTTTTTACGGTTTCGGAGGATTTGAAAAAAAGGTGAAAATCCGGGAAAAGCGAAAGGCTATAGTCCATGGTCTCGGAGGGAATACTATAGTATGTTGTTTTTTACGATTTCGGAGGATTTGAAAAAAAGGTGAAAATCACTGAAAAGCGACAGGCTATAGTCCATGGTCTCGGAGCACATGCTACAGGGTGGCATTTTTCACGGTTTCGGAGGATTTGAAAAAAAAAGGTGTAAATCACTGAAAAGCGACAGGCTATAGTCCATGGTCTCGGAGCACATGCTACAGGGTGGCATTTTTCACGGTTTCGGAGGATTTGAAAAAAAGGTGAAAATCACGGAAAAGCAAAAGGCTATAGTCCATGGTCACGGAGGGCATGCTATAGTATGTTGTTTTTTACGGTTTCGGAGGATTTGAAAAAAAGGTGAAAATCCGGGAAAGCGAAAGGCTATAGTCCATGGTCTCGGAGGGAATACTATAGTATGTTGTTTTTTACGATTTCGGAGGATTTGAAAAAAAGGTGAAAATCACTGAAAAGCGACAGGCTATAGTCCATGGTCTCGGAGCACATGCTACAGGGTGGCATTTTTCACGGTTTCGGAGGATTTGAAAAAAAAAGGTGAAAATCACTGAAAAGCGACAGGCTATAGTCCATGGTCTCGGAGCACATGCTACAGGGTGGCATTTTTCACGGTTTCGGAGGATTTGAAAAAAAGGTCAAAATCACTGAAAAGCGACAGGCTATGTTTCCATGGTCTCGGAGCACATGCTACAGGGTGGCATTTTTCACGGTTTCAGAGGATTTGAAAAAAAGGTGAAAATCCGGGAAATGCGAAAGGCTATAGTCCATGGTCTCGGAGGGCATACTATAGTATGTTGTTTTTTACGATTTCGGAGGATTTGAAAAAAAGGTGAAAATCACTGAAAAGCGACAGGCTATAGTCCATGGTCTCGGAGGGCATACTATAGTATGTTGTTTTTTACGATTTCGGAGGATTTGAAAAAAGGTGAAAATCGCGGAAAAGCGAAAGGCTATAGTCCATGGTGTCGGATGGCATATAGTATGTTGTTTTTTACGATTTCGGAGGATTTGAAAAAAAGGTGAAAATCGCTGGAAAAGCAAAAGGTTATAGTCCATGGTCACGGACCGCATACTGGTCAAGGTCATTTATACTGGTGAAGGTAATTTATACTGGTCAAGGTAATTTATACTGGTGAAGGTCATTTACTAGTCTTATGAAGGTCATTCATACTGGTCAAGGTAATTTACCAGTCTTATGAAGTTCATTTATACTGGTGAAGGTCATTTATATTGGTCAAGGTAATTTATACTGAGGAGGGCATACTATAGTATGTCGTTTTTCACGATTGAAAATCACGGAAAAGCGAAAGGCTATAGTCCATTGTCTCATTCTTCACCATGAAGTTGAACCACATCCATATAACACAAGCAGGACACTGCAGGGAGTTGAACCCCATCCTGGTAAACCAGGAGTTCCATACCAGAGTCTTTTGCTTTTTGAGTTACTTAAGGTTGAAAATCACTGAAAAGCGACAGGCTATAGTCCATGGTCTCGGAGCACATGCTACAGGGTGGCATTTTTCACGGTTTCGGAGGATTTGAAAAAAAAAGGTGAAAATCACTGAAAAGCGACAGGCTATAGTCCATGGTCTCGGAGCACATGCTACAGGGTGGCATTTTTCACGGTTTCGGAGGATTTGAAAAAAAGGTGAAAATCACGGAAAAGCAAAAGGCTATAGTCCATGGTCACGGAGGGCATGCTATAGTATGTTGTTTTTTACGGTTTCGGAGGATTTGAAAAAAAGGTGAAAATCCGGGAAAGCGAAAGGCTATAGTCCATGGTCTCGGAGGGAATACTATAGTATGTTGTTTTTTACGATTTCGGAGGATTTGAAAAAAAGGTGAAAATCACTGAAAAGCGACAGGCTATAGTCCATGGTCTCGGAGCACATGCTACAGGGTGGCATTTTTCACGGTTTCGGAGGATTTGAAAAAAAAAGGTGAAAATCACTGAAAAGCGACAGGCTATAGTCCATGGTCTCGGAGCACATGCTACAGGGTGGCATTTTTCACGGTTTCGGAGGATTTGAAAAAAAGGTCAAAATCACTGAAAAGCGACAGGCTATGTTTCCATGGTCTCGGAGCACATGCTACAGGGTGGCATTTTTCACGGTTTCAGAGGATTTGAAAAAAAGGTGAAAATCCGGGAAATGCGAAAGGCTATAGTCCATGGTCTCGGAGGGCATACTATAGTATGTTGTTTTTTACGATTTCGGAGGATTTGAAAAAAAGGTGAAAATCACTGAAAAGCGACAGGCTATAGTCCATGGTCTCGGAGCACATGCTACAGGGTGGCATTTTTCACGATTCGGAGGATTTGAAAAAAAGGTGAAAATCACTGAAAAGCGACAGGCTATAGTCCATGGTCTCGGAGCACATGCTACAGGGTGGCATTTTTCACGGTTTCGGAGGATTTGAAAAGGTCAAAATAACTGAAAAGCGACAGGCTATAGTCCATGGTCTCGGAGCACATGCTACAGGGTGGCATTTTTCACGGTTTCGGAGGATTTGAAAAAAAAAGGTGAAAATCACTGAAAAGCGACAGGCTATAGTCCATGGTCTCGGAGCACATGCTACAGGGTGGCATTTTTCACGGTTTCGGAGGATTTGAAAAAAAGGTGAAAATCACGGAAAAGCAAAAGGCTATAGTCCATGGTCACGGAGGGCATGCTATAGTATGTTGTTTTTTACGGTTTCGGAGGATTTGAAAAAAAGGTGAAAATCCGGGAAAGCGAAAGGCTATAGTCCATGGTCTCGGAGGGAATACTATAGTATGTTGTTTTTTACGATTTCGGAGGATTTGAAAAAAAGGTGAAAATCACTGAAAAGCGACAGGCTATAGTCCATGGTCTCGGAGCACATGCTACAGGGTGGCATTTTTCACGGTTTCGGAGGATTTGAAAAAAAAAGGTGAAAATCACTGAAAAGCGACAGGCTATAGTCCATGGTCTCGGAGCACATGCTACAGGGTGGCATTTTTCACGGTTTCGGAGGATTTGAAAAAAAGGTCAAAATCACTGAAAAGCGACAGGCTATGTTTCCATGGTCTCGGAGCACATGCTACAGGGTGGCATTTTTCACGGTTTCAGAGGATTTGAAAAAAAGGTGAAAATCCGGGAAATGCGAAAGGCTATAGTCCATGGTCTCGGAGGGCATACTATAGTATGTTGTTTTTTACGATTTCGGAGGATTTGAAAAAAAGGTGAAAATCACTGAAAAGCGACAGGCTATAGTCCATGGTCTCGGAGCACATGCTACAGGGTGGCATTTTTCACGATTCGGAGGATTTGAAAAAAAGGTGAAAATCACTGAAAAGCGACAGGCTATAGTCCATGGTCTCGGAGCACATGCTACAGGGTGGCATTTTTCACGGTTTCGGAGGATTTGAAAAGGTCAAAATAACTGAAAAGCGACAGGCTATAGTCCATGGTCTCGGAGCACATGCTACAGGGTGGCATTTTTCACGGTTTCGGAGGATTTGAAAAAAAAAGGTGAAAATCACTGAAAAGCGACAGGCTATAGTCCATGGTCTCGGAGCACATGCTACAGGGTGGCATTTTTCACGGTTTCGGAGGATTTGAAAAAAAGGTGAAAATCACTGAAAAGCAAAAGGCTATAGTCCATGGTCTCGGAGCACATGCTACAGGGTGGCATTTTTCACGGTTTCGGAGGATTTGAAAAAAAGGTGAAAATCACTGAAAAGCGACAGGCTATAGTCCATGGTCTCGGAGCACATGCTACAGGGTGGCATTTTTCACGGTTTCGGAGGATTTGAAAAAAAGGTGAAAATCACTGAAAAGCGACAGGCTATAGTCCATGGTCTCGGAGCACATGCTACAGGGTGGCATTTTTCACGGTTTCGGAGGATTTGAAAAAAAGGTGAAAATCACTGAAAAGCGACAGGCTATAGTCCATGGTCTCGGAGCACATGCTACAGGGTGGCATTTTTCACGGTTTCGGAGGATTTGAAAAAAAGGTGAAAATCACGGAAAAGCGACAGGCTATAGTCCATGGTCTCGGAGCACATGCTACAGGGTGGCATTTTTCACGGTTTCGGAGGATTTGAAAAAAAGGTGAAAATCACTGAAAAGCGACAGGCTATAGTCCATGGTCTCGGAGCACATGCTACAGGGTGGCATTTTTCACGATTCGGAGGATTTGAAAAAAAGGTGAAAATCACTGAAAAGCGACAGGCTATAGTCCATGGTCTCGGAGCACATGCTACAGGGTGGCATTTTTCACGGTTTCGGAGGATTTGAAAAAAAGGTGAAAATCACTGAAAAGCGACAGGCTATAGTCCATGGTCTCGGAGCACATGCTACAGGGTGGCATTTTTCACGGTTTCGGAGGATTTGAAAAAAAGGTGAAAATCACTGAAAAGCGACAGGCTATAGTCCATGGTCTCGGAGCACATGCTACAGGGTGGCATTTTTCACGGTTTCGGAGGATTTGAAAAAAAGGTGAAAATCACTGAAAAGCAAAAGGCTATAGTCCATGGTCACGGAGGGCATGCTATAGTATGTTGTTTTTTACGGTTTCGGAGGATTTGAAAAAAAGGTGAAAATCCGGGAAAAGCAAAAGGCTATAGTCCATGGTCTCGGAGGGAATACTATAGTATGTTGTTTTTTACGATTTCGGAGGATTTGAAAAAAAGGTGAAAATCACTGAAAAGCGACAGGCTATAGTCCATGGTCTCGGAGCACATGCTACAGGGTGGCATTTTTCACGGTTTCGGAGGATTTGAAAAAAAGGTGAAAATCACTGAAAAGCGACAGGCTATAGTCCATGGTCTCGGAGCACATGCTACAGGGTGGCATTTTTCACGGTTTCGGAGGATTTGAAAAAAAGGTGAAAATCACGGAAAAGCGACAGGCTATAGTCCATGGTCTCGGAGCACATGCTACAGGGTGGCATTTTTCACGGTTTCGGAGGATTTGAAAAAAAGGTGAAAATCACGGAAAAGCGACAGGCTATAGTCCATGGTCTCGGAGCACATGCTACAGGGTGGCATTTTTCACGGTTTCGGAGGATTTGAAAAAAAGGTGAAAATCACGGAAAAGCGACAGGCTATAGTCCATGGTCTCGGAGCACATGCTACAGGGTGGCATTTTTCACGGTTTCGGAGGATTTGAAAAAAAGGTGAAAATCACTGAAAAGCGACAGGCTATAGTCCATGGTCTCGGAGCACATGCTACAGGGTGGCATTTTTCACGGTTTCGGAGGATTTGAAAAAAAGGTGAAAATCACTGAAAAGCGACAGGCTATAGTCCATGGTCTCGGAGCACATGCTACAGGGTGGCATTTTTCACGATTTGGAGGATTTGAAAAAAAGGTGAAAATCACTGAAAAGCGACAGGCTATAGTCCATGGTCTCGGAGCACATGCTACAGGGTGGCATTTTTCACGGTTTCGGAGGATTTGAAAAAAAGGTGAAAATCACTGAAAAGCGACAGGCTATAGTCCATGGTCTCGGAGCACATGCTACAGGGTGGCATTTTTCACGGTTTCGTTGGATTTGAAAAAAAGGTGAAAATCACGGAAAAGCAAAAGGCTATAGTCCATGGTCACGGAGGGCATGCTATAGTATGTTGTTTTTTACGGTTTCGGAGGATTTGAAAAAAAGGTGAAAATCCGGGAAAAGCGAAAGGCTATAGTCCATGGTCTCGGAGGGAATACTATAGTATGTTGTTTTTTACGATTTCGGAGGATTTGAAAAAAAGGTGAAAATCACTGAAAAGCGACAGGCTATAGTCCATGGTCTCGGAGCACATGCTACAGGGTGGCATTTTTCACGGTTTCGGAGGATTTGAAAAAAAAAGGTGAAAATCACTGAAAAGCGACAGGCTATAGTCCATGGTCTCGGAGCACATGCTACAGGGTGGCATTTTTCACGGTTTCGGAGGATTTGAAAAAAAGGTGAAAATCACGGAAAAGCAAAAGGCTATAGTCCATGGTCACGGAGGGCATGCTATAGTATGTTGTTTTTTACGGTTTCGGAGGATTTGAAAAAAAGGTGAAAATCCGGGAAAGCGAAAGGCTATAGTCCATGGTCTCGGAGGGAATACTATAGTATGTTGTTTTTTACGATTTCGGAGGATTTGAAAAAAAGGTGAAAATCACTGAAAAGCGACAGGCTATAGTCCATGGTCTCGGAGCACATGCTACAGGGTGGCATTTTTCACGGTTTCGGAGGATTTGAAAAAAAAAGGTGAAAATCACTGAAAAGCGACAGGCTATAGTCCATGGTCTCGGAGCACATGCTACAGGGTGGCATTTTTCACGGTTTCGGAGGATTTGAAAAAAAGGTCAAAATCACTGAAAAGCGACAGGCTATGTTTCCATGGTCTCGGAGCACATGCTACAGGGTGGCATTTTTCACGGTTTCAGAGGATTTGAAAAAAAGGTGAAAATCCGGGAAATGCGAAAGGCTATAGTCCATGGTCTCGGAGGGCATACTATAGTATGTTGTTTTTTACGATTTCGGAGGATTTGAAAAAAAGGTGAAAATCACTGAAAAGCGACAGGCTATAGTCCATGGTCTCGGAGGGCATACTATAGTATGTTGTTTTTTACGATTTCGGAGGATTTGAAAAAAGGTGAAAATCGCGGAAAAGCGAAAGGCTATAGTCCATGGTGTCGGATGGCATATAGTATGTTGTTTTTTACGATTTCGGAGGATTTGAAAAAAAGGTGAAAATCGCTGGAAAAGCAAAAGGTTATAGTCCATGGTCACGGACCGCATACTGGTCAAGGTCATTTATACTGGTGAAGGTAATTTATACTGGTCAAGGTAATTTATACTGGTGAAGGTCATTTACTAGTCTTATGAAGGTCATTCATACTGGTCAAGGTAATTTACCAGTCTTATGAAGTTCATTTATACTGGTGAAGGTCATTTATACTGGTCAAGGTCATTTATACTGAGGAGGGCATACTATAGTATGTCGTTTTTCACGATTGAAAATCACGGAAAAGCGAAAGGCTATAGTCCATTGTCTCATTCTTCACCATGAAGTTGAACCACATCCATATAACACAAGCAGGACACTGCAGGGAGTTGAACCCCATCCTGGTAAACCAGGAGTTCCATACCAGAGTCTTTTGCTTTTTGAGTTACTTAAGGTTGAAAATCACTGAAAAGCGACAGGCTATAGTCCATGGTCTCGGAGCACATGCTACAGGGTGGCATTTTTCACGGTTTCGGAGGATTTGAAAAAAAAGGTCAAAATAACTGAAAAGCGACAGGCTATAGTCCATGGTCTCGGAGCACATGCTACAGGGTGGCATTTTTCACGGTTTCGGAGGATTTGAAAAAAAAAGGTGAAAATCACTGAAAAGCGACAGGCTATAGTCCATGGTCTCGGAGCACATGCTACAGGGTGGCATTTTTCACGGTTTCGGAGGATTTGAAAAAAAGGTGAAAATCACTGAAAAGCAAAAGGCTATAGTCCATGGTCTCGGAGCACATGCTACAGGGTGGCATTTTTCACGGTTTCGGAGGATTTGAAAAAAAGGTGAAAATCACTGAAAAGCGACAGGCTATAGTCCATGGTCTCGGAGCACATGCTACAGGGTGGCATTTTTCACGGTTTCGGAGGATTTGAAAAAAAGGTGAAAATCACTGAAAAGCGACAGGCTATAGTCCATGGTCTCGGAGCACATGCTACAGGGTGGCATTTTTCACGGTTTCGGAGGATTTGAAAAAAAGGTGAAAATCACTGAAAAGCGACAGGCTATAGTCCATGGTCTCGGAGCACATGCTACAGGGTGGCATTTTTCACGGTTTCGGAGGATTTGAAAAAAAGGTGAAAATCACGGAAAAGCGACAGGCTATAGTCCATGGTCTCGGAGCACATGCTACAGGGTGGCATTTTTCACGGTTTCGGAGGATTTGAAAAAAAGGTGAAAATCACTGAAAAGCGACAGGCTATAGTCCATGGTCTCGGAGCACATGCTACAGGGTGGCATTTTTCACGATTCGGAGGATTTGAAAAAAAGGTGAAAATCACTGAAAAGCGACAGGCTATAGTCCATGGTCTCGGAGCACATGCTACAGGGTGGCATTTTTCACGGTTTCGGAGGATTTGAAAAAAAGGTGAAAATCACTGAAAAGCGACAGGCTATAGTCCATGGTCTCGGAGCACATGCTACAGGGTGGCATTTTTCACGGTTTCGGAGGATTTGAAAAAAAGGTGAAAATCACTGAAAAGCGACAGGCTATAGTCCATGGTCTCGGAGCACATGCTACAGGGTGGCATTTTTCACGGTTTCGGAGGATTTGAAAAAAAGGTGAAAATCACTGAAAAGCAAAAGGCTATAGTCCATGGTCACGGAGGGCATGCTATAGTATGTTGTTTTTTACGGTTTCGGAGGATTTGAAAAAAAGGTGAAAATCCGGGAAAAGCAAAAGGCTATAGTCCATGGTCTCGGAGGGAATACTATAGTATGTTGTTTTTTACGATTTCGGAGGATTTGAAAAAAAGGTGAAAATCACTGAAAAGCGACAGGCTATAGTCCATGGTCTCGGAGCACATGCTACAGGGTGGCATTTTTCACGGTTTCGGAGGATTTGAAAAAAAGGTGAAAATCACTGAAAAGCGACAGGCTATAGTCCATGGTCTCGGAGCACATGCTACAGGGTGGCATTTTTCACGGTTTCGGAGGATTTGAAAAAAAGGTGAAAATCACGGAAAAGCGACAGGCTATAGTCCATGGTCTCGGAGCACATGCTACAGGGTGGCATTTTTCACGGTTTCGGAGGATTTGAAAAAAAAGGTCAAAATAACTGAAAAGCGACAGGCTATAGTCCATGGTCTCGGAGCACATGCTACAGGGTGGCATTTTTCACGGTTTCGGAGGATTTGAAAAAAAAAGGTGAAAATCACTGAAAAGCGACAGGCTATAGTCCATGGTCTCGGAGCACATGCTACAGGGTGGCATTTTTCACGGTTTCGGAGGATTTGAAAAAAAGGTGAAAATCACTGAAAAGCAAAAGGCTATAGTCCATGGTCTCGGAGCACATGCTACAGGGTGGCATTTTTCACGGTTTCGGAGGATTTGAAAAAAAGGTGAAAATCACTGAAAAGCGACAGGCTATAGTCCATGGTCTCGGAGCACATGCTACAGGGTGGCATTTTTCACGGTTTCGGAGGATTTGAAAAAAAGGTGAAAATCACTGAAAAGCGACAGGCTATAGTCCATGGTCTCGGAGCACATGCTACAGGGTGGCATTTTTCACGGTTTCGGAGGATTTGAAAAAAAGGTGAAAATCACTGAAAAGCGACAGGCTATAGTCCATGGTCTCGGAGCACATGCTACAGGGTGGCATTTTTCACGGTTTCGGAGGATTTGAAAAAAAGGTGAAAATCACGGAAAAGCGACAGGCTATAGTCCATGGTCTCGGAGCACATGCTACAGGGTGGCATTTTTCACGGTTTCGGAGGATTTGAAAAAAAGGTGAAAATCACTGAAAAGCGACAGGCTATAGTCCATGGTCTCGGAGCACATGCTACAGGGTGGCATTTTTCACGATTCGGAGGATTTGAAAAAAAGGTGAAAATCACTGAAAAGCGACAGGCTATAGTCCATGGTCTCGGAGCACATGCTACAGGGTGGCATTTTTCACGGTTTCGGAGGATTTGAAAAAAAGGTGAAAATCACTGAAAAGCGACAGGCTATAGTCCATGGTCTCGGAGCACATGCTACAGGGTGGCATTTTTCACGGTTTCGGAGGATTTGAAAAAAAGGTGAAAATCACTGAAAAGCAAAAGGCTATAGTCCATGGTCACGGAGGGCATGCTATAGTATGTTGTTTTTTACGGTTTCGGAGGATTTGAAAAAAAGGTGAAAATCCGGGAAAAGCAAAAGGCTATAGTCCATGGTCTCGGAGGGAATACTATAGTATGTTGTTTTTTACGATTTCGGAGGATTTGAAAAAAAGGTGAAAATCACTGAAAAGCGACAGGCTATAGTCCATGGTCTCGGAGCACATGCTACAGGGTGGCATTTTTCACGGTTTCGGAGGATTTGAAAAAAAGGTGAAAATCACTGAAAAGCGACAGGCTATAGTCCATGGTCTCGGAGCACATGCTACAGGGTGGCATTTTTCACGGTTTCGGAGGATTTGAAAAAAAGGTGAAAATCACGGAAAAGCGACAGGCTATAGTCCATGGTCTCGGAGCACATGCTACAGGGTGGCATTTTTCACGGTTTCGGAGGATTTGAAAAAAAGGTGAAAATCACGGAAAAGCGACAGGCTATAGTCCATGGTCTCGGAGCACATGCTACAGGGTGGCATTTTTCACGGTTTCGGAGGATTTGGAAAAAAAGGTGAAAATCACTGAAAAGCGACAGGCTATAGTCCATGGTCTCGGAGCACATGCTACAGGGTGGCATTTTTCACGATTCGGAGGATTTGAAAAAAAGGTGAAAATCACTGAAAAGCGACAGGCTATAGTCCATGGTCTCGGAGCACATGCTACAGGGTGGCATTTTTCACGGTTTCGGAGGATTTGAAAAAAAGGTGAAAATCACTGAAAAGCGACAGGCTATAGTCCATGGTCTCGTAGCACATGCTACAGGGTGGCATTTTTCACGGTTTCGGAGGATTTGAAAAAAAGGTGAAAATCACTGAAAAGCGACAGGCTATAGTCCATGGTCTCGGAGCACATGCTACAGGGTGGCATTTTTCACGGTTTCGGAGGATTTGAAAAAAAGGTGAAAATCACTGAAAAGCGACAGGCTATAGTCCATGGTCTCGGAGCACATGCTACAGGGTGGCATTTTTCACGGTTTCGGAGGATTTGAAAAAAAGGTGAAAATCACGGAAAAGCGACAGGCTATAGTCCATGGTCTCGGAGCACATGCTACAGGGTGGCATTTTTCACGGTTTCGGAGGATTTGAAAAAAAGGTGAAAATCACGGAAAAGCGACAGGCTATAGTCCATGGTCTCGGAGCACATGCTACAGGGTGGCATTTTTCACGGTTTCGGAGGATTTGAAAAAAAGGTGAAAATCACTGAAAAGCGACAGGCTATAGTCCATGGTCTCGGAGCACATGCTACAGGGTGGCATTTTTCACGGTTTCGGAGGATTTGAAAAAAAGGTGAAAATCACTGAAAAGCGACAGGCTATAGTCCATGGTCTCGGAGCACATGCTACAGGGTGGCATTTTTCACGATTTGGAGGATTTGAAAAAAAGGTGAAAATCACTGAAAAGCGACAGGCTATAGTCCATGGTCTCGGAGCACATGCTACAGGGTGGCATTTTTCACGGTTTCGGAGGATTTGAAAAAAAGGTGAAAATCACTGAAAAGCGACAGGCTATAGTCCATGGTCTCGGAGCACATGCTACAGGGTGGCATTTTTCACGGTTTCGGAGGATTTGAAAAAAAGGTGAAAATCACTGAAAAGCGACAGGCTATAGTCCATGGTCTCGGAGCACATGCTACAGGGTGGCATTTTTCACGGTTTCGGAGGATTTGAAAAAAAGGTGAAAATCACTGAAAAGCGACAGGCTATAGTCCATGGTCTCGGAGCACATGCTACAGGGTGGCATTTTTCACGGTTTCGGAGGATTTGAAAAAAAGGTGAAAATCACGGAAAAGCGACAGGCTATAGTCCATGGTCTCGGAGCACATGCTACAGGGTGGCATTTTTCACGGTTTCGGAGGATTTGAAAAAAAGGTGAAAATCACGGAAAAGCGACAGGCTATAGTCCATGGTCTCGGAGCACATGCTACAGGGTGGCATTTTTCACGGTTTCGGAGGATTTGAAAAAAAGGTGAAAATCACTGAAAAGCGACAGGCTATAGTCCATGGTCTCGGAGCACATGCTACAGGGTGGCATTTTTCACGGTTTCGGAGGATTTGAAAAAAAGGTGAAAATCACTGAAAAGCGACAGGCTATAGTCCATGGTCTCGGAGCACATGCTACAGGGTGGCATTTTTCACGGTTTCGGAGGATTTGAAAAAAAGGTGAAAATCACTGAAAAGCGACAGGCTATAGTCCATGGTCTCGGAGCACATGCTACAGGGTGGCATTTTTCACGGTTTCGGAGGATTTGAAAAAAAGGTGAAAATCACTGAAAAGCGACAGGCTATAGTCCATGGTCTCGGAGCACATGCTACAGGGTGGCATTTTTCACGATTCGGAGGATTTGAAAAAAAGGTGAAAATCACTGAAAAGCGACAGGCTATAGTCCATGGTCTCGGAGCACATGCTACAGGGTGGCATTTTTCACGGTTTCGGAGGATTTGAAAAAAAGGTGAAAATCACTGAAAAGCGACAGGCTATAGTCCATGGTCTCGGAGCACATGCTACAGGGTGGCATTTTTCACGGTTTCGGAGGATTTGAAAAAAAGGTGAAAATCACTGAAAAGCGACAGGCTATAGTCCATGGTCTCGGAGCACATGCTACAGGGTGGCATTTTTCACGGTTTCGGAGGATTTGAAAAAAAGGTGAAAATAACTGAAAAGCGACAGGCTATAG
Source organism: Electrona antarctica (assembly GCF_951216825.1). Classification (NCBI taxonomy): domain Eukaryota; kingdom Metazoa; phylum Chordata; class Actinopteri; order Myctophiformes; family Myctophidae; genus Electrona; species Electrona antarctica. The sequence continues at coordinate 130,141 of NW_027638734.1, forward strand.
TCCATGGTCTCGGCGCACATGCTACAGGGTGGCATTTTTCACGGTTTCGGAGGATTTGAAAAAAAGGTGAAAATCACTGAAAAGCGACAGACTATAGTCCATGGTCTCGGAGCACATGCTACAGGGTGGCATTTATCACGGTTTAGGAGGATTTGAAAAAAAGGTGAAAATCACTGAAAAGCGACAGGCTATAGTCCATGGTCTCGGAGCACATGCTACAGGGTGGCATTTTTCACGATTCGGAGGATTTGAAAAAAAGGTGAAAATCACTGAAAAGCGACAGGCTATAGTCCATTAGCCTGGCTAATAAACCAGACTAATATCACACAACACTGTCGCGGTATATCAGTCTGGGCTGGCTCCACTTGGATTTCATTTCCCGGGGCACATTTTCTCTTTGACGCAATTGGTCAGAGCTACTGTCAGTCAAAGGTCTCAAGCATTGAACGTCACTGTACCAAAGCCCGCCCATATTGCATACCGTGTCCCGATTGGTCCGACCTGTTCTCGGTTGTAGGAAAGAGGCGTGCTACTGAGCCTCGCCAGACCGTAATCCGCTGGTAGGCAACTTTTTTTTGCCAACGGCTGATTCGGTCTGGTTTATTAACCAGGCTAATAGTCCATGGTCTCGGAGCACATGCTACAGGGTGGCATTTTTCACGGTTTCGGAGGATTTGAAAAAAAGGTGAAAATCACTGAAAAGCGACAGGCTATAGTCCATGGTCTCGGAGCACATGCTACAGGGTGGCATTTTTCACGGTTTCGGAGGATTTGAAAAAAAGGTGAAAATCACTGAAAAGCGACAGGCTATAGTCCATGGTCTCGGAGCACATGCTACAGGGTGGCATTTTTCACGGTTTCGGAGGATTTGAAAAAAAGGTGAAAATCACTGAAAAGCGACAGGCTATAGTCCATGGTCTCGGAGCACATGCTACAGGGTGGCATTTTTCACGGTTTCGGAGGATTTGAAAAAAAGGTGAAAATCACTGAAAAGCGACAGGCTATAGTCCATGGTCTCGGAGCACATGCTACAGGGTGGCATTTTTCACGGTTTCGGAGGATTTGAAAAAAAAAGGTGAAAATCACTGAAAAGCGACAGGCTATAGTCCATGGTCTCGGAGCACATGCTACAGGGTGGCATTTTTCACGGTTTCGGAGGATTTGAAAAAAAGGTGAAAATCACTGAAAAGCAAAAGGCTATAGTCCATGGTCACGGAGGGCATGCTATAGTATGTCGTTTTTTACGGTTTCGGAGGATTTGAAAAAAAGGTGAAAATCCGGGAAAAGCGAAAGGCTATAGTCCATGGTCTCGGAGGGAATACTATAGTATGTTGTTTTTCACGGTTTCGGAGGATTTGAAAAAAAGGTGAAAATCACTGAAAAGCGACAGGCTATATATAGTCCATGGTCTCGGAGCACATGCTACAGGGTGGCATTTTTCACGGTTTCGGAGGATTTGAAAAAAAGGTGAAAATCACTGAAAAGCGACAGGCTATAGTCCATGGTCTCGGAGCACATGCTACAGGGTGGCATTTTTCACGGTTTCGTTGGATTTGAAAAAAAGGTGAAAATCACGGAAAAGCAAAAGGCTATAGTCCATGGTCACGGAGGGCATGCTATAGTATGTTGTTTTTTACGGTTTCGGAGGATTTGAAAAAAAGGTGAAAATCCGGGAAAAGCGAAAGGCTATAGTCCATGGTCTCGGAGGGAATACTATAGTATGTTGTTTTTTACGATTTCGGAGGATTTGAAAAAAAGGTGAAAATCACTGAAAAGCGACAGGCTATAGTCCATGGTCTCGGAGCACATGCTACAGGGTGGCATTTTTCACGGTTTCGGAGGATTTGAAAAAAAAAGGTGAAAATCACTGAAAAGCGACAGGCTATAGTCCATGGTCTCGGAGCACATGCTACAGGGTGGCATTTTTCACGGTTTCGGAGGATTTGAAAAAAAGGTGAAAATCACGGAAAAGCAAAAGGCTATAGTCCATGGTCACGGAGGGCATGCTATAGTATGTTGTTTTTTACGGTTTCGGAGGATTTGAAAAAAAGGTGAAAATCCGGGAAAGCGAAAGGCTATAGTCCATGGTCTCGGAGGGAATACTATAGTATGTTGTTTTTTACGATTTCGGAGGATTTGAAAAAAAGGTGAAAATCACTGAAAAGCGACAGGCTATAGTCCATGGTCTCGGAGCACATGCTACAGGGTGGCATTTTTCACGGTTTCGGAGGATTTGAAAAAAAAAGGTGAAAATCACTGAAAAGCGACAGGCTATAGTCCATGGTCTCGGAGCACATGCTACAGGGTGGCATTTTTCACGGTTTCGGAGGATTTGAAAAAAAGGTCAAAATCACTGAAAAGCGACAGGCTATGTTTCCATGGTCTCGGAGCACATGCTACAGGGTGGCATTTTTCACGGTTTCAGAGGATTTGAAAAAAAGGTGAAAATCCGGGAAATGCGAAAGGCTATAGTCCATGGTCTCGGAGGGCATACTATAGTATGTTGTTTTTTACGATTTCGGAGGATTTGAAAAAAAGGTGAAAATCACTGAAAAGCGACAGGCTATAGTCCATGGTCTCGGAGGGCATACTATAGTATGTTGTTTTTTACGATTTCGGAGGATTTGAAAAAAGGTGAAAATCGCGGAAAAGCGAAAGGCTATAGTCCATGGTGTCGGATGGCATATAGTATGTTGTTTTTTACGATTTCGGAGGATTTGAAAAAAAGGTGAAAATCGCTGGAAAAGCAAAAGGTTATAGTCCATGGTCACGGACCGCATACTGGTCAAGGTCATTTATACTGGTGAAGGTAATTTATACTGGTCAAGGTAATTTATACTGGTGAAGGTCATTTACTAGTCTTATGAAGGTCATTCATACTGGTCAAGGTAATTTACCAGTCTTATGAAGTTCATTTATACTGGTGAAGGTCATTTATACTGGTCAAGGTCATTTATACTGAGGAGGGCATACTATAGTATGTCGTTTTTCACGATTGAAAATCACGGAAAAGCGAAAGGCTATAGTCCATTGTCTCATTCTTCACCATGAAGTTGAACCCCATCCATATAACACAAGCAGGACACTGCAGGGAGTTGAACCCCATCCTGGTAAACCAGGAGTTCCATACCAGAGTCTTTTGCTTTTTGAGTTACTTAAGGTTGAAAATCACTGAAAAGCGACAGGCTATAGTCCATGGTCTCGGAGCACATGCTACAGGGTGGCATTTTTCACGGTTTCGGAGGATTTGAAAAAAAAGGTCAAAATAACTGAAAAGCGACAGGCTATAGTCCATGGTCTCGGAGCACATGCTACAGGGTGGCATTTTTCACGGTTTCGGAGGATTTGAAAAAAAAAGGTGAAAATCACTGAAAAGCGACAGGCTATAGTCCATGGTCTCGGAGCACATGCTACAGGGTGGCATTTTTCACGGTTTCGGAGGATTTGAAAAAAAGGTGAAAATCACTGAAAAGCAAAAGGCTATAGTCCATGGTCTCGGAGCACATGCTACAGGGTGGCATTTTTCACGGTTTCGGAGGATTTGAAAAAAAGGTGAAAATCACTGAAAAGCGACAGGCTATAGTCCATGGTCTCGGAGCACATGCTACAGGGTGGCATTTTTCACGGTTTCGGAGGATTTGAAAAAAAGGTGAAAATCACTGAAAAGCGACAGGCTATAGTCCATGGTCTCGGAGCACATGCTACAGGGTGGCATTTTTCACGGTTTCGGAGGATTTGAAAAAAAAGGTCAAAATCACTGAAAAGCGACAGGCTATAGTCCATGGTCTCGGAGCACATGCTACAGGGTGGCATTTTTCACTGTTTCGGAGGATTTGAAAAAAAGGTGAAAATCACTGAAAAGCGACAGGCTATAGTCCATGGTCTCGGAGCACATGCTACAGGGTGGCATTTTTCACGGTTTCGGAGGATTTGAAAAAAAAGGTGAAAATCACTGAAAAGCGACAGGCTATAGTCCATGGTCTCGGAGCACATGCTACAGGGTGGCATTTCACGGTTTCGGAGGATTTGAAAAAAAGGTGAAAATCGCGGAAAAGCGAAAGGCTATAGTCCATGGTGTCGGATGGCATATAGTATGTTGTTTTTTACGATTTCGGAGGATTTGAAAAAAGGTGAAAATCGCGGAAAAGCAAAAGGTTATAGTCCATGGTCACGGACCGCATACTGGTCAAGGTCATTTATACTGGTGAAGGTAATTTATACTGGTCAAGGTAATTTATACTGGTGAAGGTCATTTACTAGTCTTATGAAGGTCATTCATACTGGTCAAGGTAATTTACTAGTCTTATGAAGGTCATTTATACTGGTGAAGGTCATTTCGGAGGATTTGAAAAAAAGGTGAAAATCACTGAAAAGCAAAAGGCTATAGTCCATGGTCACGGAGGGCATGCTATAGTATGTTGTTTTTTACGGTTTCGGAGGATTTGAAAAAAAGGTGAAAATCCGGGAAAAGCAAAAGGCTATAGTCCATGGTCTCGGAGGGAATACTATAGTATGTTGTTTTTTACGATTTCGGAGGATTTGAAAAAAAGGTGAAAATCACTGAAAAGCGACAGGCTATAGTCCATGGTCTCGGAGCACATGCTACAGGGTGGCATTTTTCACGGTTTCGGAGGATTTGAAAAAAAGGTGAAAATCACTGAAAAGCGACAGGCTATAGTCCATGGTCTCGGAGCACATGCTACAGGGTGGCATTTTTCACGGTTTCGGAGGATTTGAAAAAAAGGTGAAAATCACGGAAAAGCGACAGGCTATAGTCCATGGTCTCGGAGCACATGCTACAGGGTGGCATTTTTCACGGTTTCGGAGGATTTGAAAAAAAAGGTCAAAATAACTGAAAAGCGACAGGCTATAGTCCATGGTCTCGGAGCACATGCTACAGGGTGGCATTTTTCACGGTTTCGGAGGATTTGAAAAAAAAAGGTGAAAATCACTGAAAAGCGACAGGCTATAGTCCATGGTCTCGGAGCACATGCTACAGGGTGGCATTTTTCACGGTTTCGGAGGATTTGAAAAAAAGGTGAAAATCACTGAAAAGCAAAAGGCTATAGTCCATGGTCTCGGAGCACATGCTACAGGGTGGCATTTTTCACGGTTTCGGAGGATTTGAAAAAAAGGTGAAAATCACTGAAAAGCGACAGGCTATAGTCCATGGTCTCGGAGCACATGCTACAGGGTGGCATTTTTCACGGTTTCGGAGGATTTGAAAAAAAGGTGAAAATCACTGAAAAGCGACAGGCTATAGTCCATGGTCTCGGAGCACATGCTACAGGGTGGCATTTTTCACGGTTTCGGAGGATTTGAAAAAAAGGTGAAAATCACTGAAAAGCGACAGGCTATAGTCCATGGTCTCGGAGCACATGCTACAGGGTGGCATTTTTCACGGTTTCGGAGGATTTGAAAAAAAGGTGAAAATCACGGAAAAGCGACAGGCTATAGTCCATGGTCTCGGAGCACATGCTACAGGGTGGCATTTTTCACGGTTTCGGAGGATTTGAAAAAAAGGTGAAAATCACTGAAAAGCGACAGGCTATAGTCCATGGTCTCGGAGCACATGCTACAGGGTGGCATTTTTCACGATTCGGAGGATTTGAAAAAAAGGTGAAAATCACTGAAAAGCGACAGGCTATAGTCCATGGTCTCGGAGCACATGCTACAGGGTGGCATTTTTCACGGTTTCGGAGGATTTGAAAAAAAGGTGAAAATCACTGAAAAGCGACAGGCTATAGTCCATGGTCTCGGAGCACATGCTACAGGGTGGCATTTTTCACGGTTTCGGAGGATTTGAAAAAAAGGTGAAAATCACTGAAAAGCAAAAGGCTATAGTCCATGGTCACGGAGGGCATGCTATAGTATGTTGTTTTTTACGGTTTCGGAGGATTTGAAAAAAAGGTGAAAATCCGGGAAAAGCAAAAGGCTATAGTCCATGGTCTCGGAGGGAATACTATAGTATGTTGTTTTTTACGATTTCGGAGGATTTGAAAAAAAGGTGAAAATCACTGAAAAGCGACAGGCTATAGTCCATGGTCTCGGAGCACATGCTACAGGGTGGCATTTTTCACGGTTTCGGAGGATTTGAAAAAAAGGTGAAAATCACTGAAAAGCGACAGGCTATAGTCCATGGTCTCGGAGCACATGCTACAGGGTGGCATTTTTCACGGTTTCGGAGGATTTGAAAAAAAGGTGAAAATCACGGAAAAGCGACAGGCTATAGTCCATGGTCTCGGAGCACATGCTACAGGGTGGCATTTTTCACGGTTTCGGAGGATTTGAAAAAAAGGTGAAAATCACGGAAAAGCGACAGGCTATAGTCCATGGTCTCGGAGCACATGCTACAGGGTGGCATTTTTCACGGTTTCGGAGGATTTGGAAAAAAAGGTGAAAATCACTGAAAAGCGACAGGCTATAGTCCATGGTCTCGGAGCACATGCTACAGGGTGGCATTTTTCACGATTCGGAGGATTTGAAAAAAAGGTGAAAATCACTGAAAAGCGACAGGCTATAGTCCATGGTCTCGGAGCACATGCTACAGGGTGGCATTTTTCACGGTTTCGGAGGATTTGAAAAAAAGGTGAAAATCACTGAAAAGCGACAGGCTATAGTCCATGGTCTCGTAGCACATGCTACAGGGTGGCATTTTTCACGGTTTCGGAGGATTTGAAAAAAAGGTGAAAATCACTGAAAAGCGACAGGCTATAGTCCATGGTCTCGGAGCACATGCTACAGGGTGGCATTTTTCACGGTTTCGGAGGATTTGAAAAAAAGGTGAAAATCACTGAAAAGCGACAGGCTATAGTCCATGGTCTCGGAGCACATGCTACAGGGTGGCATTTTTCACGGTTTCGGAGGATTTGAAAAAAAGGTGAAAATCACGGAAAAGCGACAGGCTATAGTCCATGGTCTCGGAGCACATGCTACAGGGTGGCATTTTTCACGGTTTCGGAGGATTTGAAAAAAAGGTGAAAATCACGGAAAAGCGACAGGCTATAGTCCATGGTCTCGGAGCACATGCTACAGGGTGGCATTTTTCACGGTTTCGGAGGATTTGAAAAAAAGGTGAAAATCACTGAAAAGCGACAGGCTATAGTCCATGGTCTCGGAGCACATGCTACAGGGTGGCATTTTTCACGGTTTCGGAGGATTTGAAAAAAAGGTGAAAATCACTGAAAAGCGACAGGCTATAGTCCATGGTCTCGGAGCACATGCTACAGGGTGGCATTTTTCACGATTTGGAGGATTTGAAAAAAAGGTGAAAATCACTGAAAAGCGACAGGCTATAGTCCATGGTCTCGGAGCACATGCTACAGGGTGGCATTTTTCACGGTTTCGGAGGATTTGAAAAAAAGGTGAAAATCACTGAAAAGCGACAGGCTATAGTCCATGGTCTCGGAGCACATGCTACAGGGTGGCATTTTTCACGGTTTCGGAGGATTTGAAAAAAAGGTGAAAATCACTGAAAAGCGACAGGCTATAGTCCATGGTCTCGGAGCACATGCTACAGGGTGGCATTTTTCACGGTTTCGGAGGATTTGAAAAAAAGGTGAAAATCACTGAAAAGCGACAGGCTATAGTCCATGGTCTCGGAGCACATGCTACAGGGTGGCATTTTTCACGGTTTCGGAGGATTTGAAAAAAAGGTGAAAATCACGGAAAAGCGACAGGCTATAGTCCATGGTCTCGGAGCACATGCTACAGGGTGGCATTTTTCACGGTTTCGGAGGATTTGAAAAAAAGGTGAAAATCACGGAAAAGCGACAGGCTATAGTCCATGGTCTCGGAGCACATGCTACAGGGTGGCATTTTTCACGGTTTCGGAGGATTTGAAAAAAAGGTGAAAATCACTGAAAAGCGACAGGCTATAGTCCATGGTCTCGGAGCACATGCTACAGGGTGGCATTTTTCACGGTTTCGGAGGATTTGAAAAAAAGGTGAAAATCACTGAAAAGCGACAGGCTATAGTCCATGGTCTCGGAGCACATGCTACAGGGTGGCATTTTTCACGGTTTCGGAGGATTTGAAAAAAAGGTGAAAATCACTGAAAAGCGACAGGCTATAGTCCATGGTCTCGGAGCACATGCTACAGGGTGGCATTTTTCACGGTTTCGGAGGATTTGAAAAAAAGGTGAAAATCACTGAAAAGCGACAGGCTATAGTCCATGGTCTCGGAGCACATGCTACAGGGTGGCATTTTTCACGATTCGGAGGATTTGAAAAAAAGGTGAAAATCACTGAAAAGCGACAGGCTATAGTCCATGGTCTCGGAGCACATGCTACAGGGTGGCATTTTTCACGGTTTCGGAGGATTTGAAAAAAAGGTGAAAATCACTGAAAAGCGACAGGCTATAGTCCATGGTCTCGGAGCACATGCTACAGGGTGGCATTTTTCACGGTTTCGGAGGATTTGAAAAAAAGGTGAAAATCACTGAAAAGCGACAGGCTATAGTCCATGGTCTCGGAGCACATGCTACAGGGTGGCATTTTTCACGGTTTCGGAGGATTTGAAAAAAAGGTGAAAATAACTGAAAAGCGACAGGCTATAGTCCATGGTCTCGGCGCACATGCTACAGGGTGGCATTTTTCACGGTTTCGGAGGATTTGAAAAAAAGGTGAAAATCACTGAAAAGCGACAGACTATAGTCCATGGTCTCGGAGCACATGCTACAGGGTGGCATTTATCACGGTTTAGGAGGATTTGAAAAAAAGGTGAAAATCACTGAAAAGCGACAGGCTATAGTCCATGGTCTCGGAGCACATGCTACAGGGTGGCATTTTTCACGATTCGGAGGATTTGAAAAAAAGGTGAAAATCACTGAAAAGCGACAGGCTATAGTCCATTAGCCTGGCTAATAAACCAGACTAATATCACACAACACTGTCGCGGTATATCAGTCTGGGCTGGCTCCACTTGGATTTCATTTCCCGGGGCACATTTTCTCTTTGACGCAATTGGTCAGAGCTACTGTCAGTCAAAGGTCTCAAGCATTGAACGTCACTGTACCAAAGCCCGCCCATATTGCATACCGTGTCCCGATTGGTCCGACCTGTTCTCGGTTGTAGGAAAGAGGCGTGCTACTGAGCCTCGCCAGACCGTAATCCGCTGGTAGGCAACTTTTTTTTGCCAACGGCTGATTCGGTCTGGTTTATTAACCAGGCTAATAGTCCATGGTCTCGGAGCACATGCTACAGGGTGGCATTTTTCACGGTTTCGGAGGATTTGAAAAAAAGGTGAAAATCACTGAAAAGCGACAGGCTATAGTCCATGGTCTCGGAGCACATGCTACAGGGTGGCATTTTTCACGGTTTCGGAGGATTTGAAAAAAAGGTGAAAATCACTGAAAAGCGACAGGCTATAGTCCATGGTCTCGGAGCACATGCTACAGGGTGGCATTTTTCACGGTTTCGGAGGATTTGAAAAAAAGGTGAAAATCACTGAAAAGCGACAGGCTATAGTCCATGGTCTCGGAGCACATGCTACAGGGTGGCATTTTTCACGGTTTCGGAGGATTTGAAAAAAAGGTGAAAATCACTGAAAAGCGACAGGCTATAGTCCATGGTCTCGGAGCACATGCTACAGGGTGGCATTTTTCACGGTTTCGGAGGATTTGAAAAAAAAAGGTGAAAATCACTGAAAAGCGACAGGCTATAGTCCATGGTCTCGGAGCACATGCTACAGGGTGGCATTTTTCACGGTTTCGGAGGATTTGAAAAAAAGGTGAAAATCACTGAAAAGCAAAAGGCTATAGTCCATGGTCACGGAGGGCATGCTATAGTATGTCGTTTTTTACGGTTTCGGAGGATTTGAAAAAAAGGTGAAAATCCGGGAAAAGCGAAAGGCTATAGTCCATGGTCTCGGAGGGAATACTATAGTATGTTGTTTTTCACGGTTTCGGAGGATTTGAAAAAAAGGTGAAAATCACTGAAAAGCGACAGGCTATATATAGTCCATGGTCTCGGAGCACATGCTACAGGGTGGCATTTTTCACGGTTTCGGAGGATTTGAAAAAAAGGTGAAAATCACTGAAAAGCGACAGGCTATAGTCCATGGTCTCGGAGCACATGCTACAGGGTGGCATTTTTCACGGTTTCGTTGGATTTGAAAAAAAGGTGAAAATCACGGAAAAGCAAAAGGCTATAGTCCATGGTCACGGAGGGCATGCTATAGTATGTTGTTTTTTACGGTTTCGGAGGATTTGAAAAAAAGGTGAAAATCCGGGAAAAGCGAAAGGCTATAGTCCATGGTCTCGGAGGGAATACTATAGTATGTTGTTTTTTACGATTTCGGAGGATTTGAAAAAAAGGTGAAAATCACTGAAAAGCGACAGGCTATAGTCCATGGTCTCGGAGCACATGCTACAGGGTGGCATTTTTCACGGTTTCGGAGGATTTGAAAAAAAAAGGTGAAAATCACTGAAAAGCGACAGGCTATAGTCCATGGTCTCGGAGCACATGCTACAGGGTGGCATTTTTCACGGTTTCGGAGGATTTGAAAAAAAGGTGAAAATCACGGAAAAGCAAAAGGCTATAGTCCATGGTCACGGAGGGCATGCTATAGTATGTTGTTTTTTACGGTTTCGGAGGATTTGAAAAAAAGGTGAAAATCCGGGAAAGCGAAAGGCTATAGTCCATGGTCTCGGAGGGAATACTATAGTATGTTGTTTTTTACGATTTCGGAGGATTTGAAAAAAAGGTGAAAATCACTGAAAAGCGACAGGCTATAGTCCATGGTCTCGGAGCACATGCTACAGGGTGGCATTTTTCACGGTTTCGGAGGATTTGAAAAAAAAAGGTGAAAATCACTGAAAAGCGACAGGCTATAGTCCATGGTCTCGGAGCACATGCTACAGGGTGGCATTTTTCACGGTTTCGGAGGATTTGAAAAAAAGGTCAAAATCACTGAAAAGCGACAGGCTATGTTTCCATGGTCTCGGAGCACATGCTACAGGGTGGCATTTTTCACGGTTTCAGAGGATTTGAAAAAAAGGTGAAAATCCGGGAAATGCGAAAGGCTATAGTCCATGGTCTCGGAGGGCATACTATAGTATGTTGTTTTTTACGATTTCGGAGGATTTGAAAAAAAGGTGAAAATCACTGAAAAGCGACAGGCTATAGTCCATGGTCTCGGAGGGCATACTATAGTATGTTGTTTTTTACGATTTCGGAGGATTTGAAAAAAGGTGAAAATCGCGGAAAAGCGAAAGGCTATAGTCCATGGTGTCGGATGGCATATAGTATGTTGTTTTTTACGATTTCGGAGGATTTGAAAAAAAGGTGAAAATCGCTGGAAAAGCAAAAGGTTATAGTCCATGGTCACGGACCGCATACTGGTCAAGGTCATTTATACTGGTGAAGGTAATTTATACTGGTCAAGGTAATTTATACTGGTGAAGGTCATTTACTAGTCTTATGAAGGTCATTCATACTGGTCAAGGTAATTTACCAGTCTTATGAAGTTCATTTATACTGGTGAAGGTCATTTATACTGGTCAAGGTCATTTATACTGAGGAGGGCATACTATAGTATGTCGTTTTTCACGATTGAAAATCACGGAAAAGCGAAAGGCTATAGTCCATTGTCTCATTCTTCACCATGAAGTTGAACCCCATCCATATAACACAAGCAGGACACTGCAGGGAGTTGAACCCCATCCTGGTAAACCAGGAGTTCCATACCAGAGTCTTTTGCTTTTTGAGTTACTTAAGGTTGAAAATCACTGAAAAGCGACAGGCTATAGTCCATGGTCTCGGAGCACATGCTACAGGGTGGCATTTTTCACGGTTTCGGAGGATTTGAAAAAAAAGGTCAAAATAACTGAAAAGCGACAGGCTATAGTCCATGGTCTCGGAGCACATGCTACAGGGTGGCATTTTTCACGGTTTCGGAGGATTTGAAAAAAAAAGGTGAAAATCACTGAAAAGCGACAGGCTATAGTCCATGGTCTCGGAGCACATGCTACAGGGTGGCATTTTTCACGGTTTCGGAGGATTTGAAAAAAAGGTGAAAATCACTGAAAAGCAAAAGGCTATAGTCCATGGTCTCGGAGCACATGCTACAGGGTGGCATTTTTCACGGTTTCGGAGGATTTGAAAAAAAGGTGAAAATCACTGAAAAGCGACAGGCTATAGTCCATGGTCTCGGAGCACATGCTACAGGGTGGCATTTTTCACGGTTTCGGAGGATTTGAAAAAAAGGTGAAAATCACTGAAAAGCGACAGGCTATAGTCCATGGTCTCGGAGCACATGCTACAGGGTGGCATTTTTCACGGTTTCGGAGGATTTGAAAAAAAAGGTCAAAATCACTGAAAAGCGACAGGCTATAGTCCATGGTCTCGGAGCACATGCTACAGGGTGGCATTTTTCACTGTTTCGGAGGATTTGAAAAAAAGGTGAAAATCACTGAAAAGCGACAGGCTATAGTCCATGGTCTCGGAGCACATGCTACAGGGTGGCATTTTTCACGGTTTCGGAGGATTTGAAAAAAAAGGTGAAAATCACTGAAAAGCGACAGGCTATAGTCCATGGTCTCGGAGCACATGCTACAGGGTGGCATTTCACGGTTTCGGAGGATTTGAAAAAAAGGTGAAAATCGCGGAAAAGCGAAAGGCTATAGTCCATGGTGTCGGATGGCATATAGTATGTTGTTTTTTACGATTTCGGAGGATTTGAAAAAAGGTGAAAATCGCGGAAAAGCAAAAGGTTATAGTCCATGGTCACGGACCGCATACTGGTCAAGGTCATTTATACTGGTGAAGGTAATTTATACTGGTCAAGGTAATTTATACTGGTGAAGGTCATTTACTAGTCTTATGAAGGTCATTCATACTGGTCAAGGTAATTTACTAGTCTTATGAAGGTCATTTATACTGGTGAAGGTCATTTCGGAGGATTTGAAAAAAAGGTGAAAATCACTGAAAAGCGACAGGCTATAGTCCATGGTCTCAGAGCACATGCTACAGGGTGGCATTTTTCACGGTTTCGGAGGATTTGAAAAAAAAAGGTGAAAATCACTGAAAAGCTACAGGCTATAGTCCATGGTCACGGAGGGCATACTATAGTATGTCGTTTTTTACGGTTTCGGAGGATTTGAAAAAAAAGGTGAAAATCCGGGAAATGCAAAAGGCTATAGTCCATGGTCTCGGAGGGCATACTATAGTATGTTGTTTTTTACGATTTCGGAGGATTTGAAAAAAAAAAGTGAAAATCACTGAAAAGCGAAAGGCTATAGTCCATGGTCTCGGAGCACATGCTAAAGGGTGGCATTTTTCACAGTTTCGGAGGATTTGAAAAAAAAGGTGAAAATCACTGAAAAGCGACAGGCTATAGTCCATGGTCTCGGAGGGCATACTATAGTATGTTGTTTTTTACGATTTCGGAGGATTTGAAAAAAAAGGTGAAAATCACGGAAAAGCGAAAGGCTATAGTCCATGGTCTCGGAGCACATGCTAAAGGGTGGCATTTTTCACAGTTTCGGAGGATTTGAAAAAAAAGGTGAAAATCACTGAAAAGCGAAAGGCTATAGTCCATGGTCTCGGAGCACATGCTAAAGGGTGGCATTTTTCACAGTTTCGGAGGATTTGAAAAAAAAGGTGAAAATCACTGAAAAGCGACAGGCTATAGTCCATGGTCTCGGAGGGCATACTATAGTATGTTGTTTTTTACGATTTCGGAGGATTTGAAAAAAAAGGTGAAAATCACGGAAAAGCGAAAGGCTATAGTCCATGGTCTCGGAGGGCATACTATAGTATGTTGTTTTTTACGATTTCGGAGGATTTGAAAAAAAAAAGGTGAAAATCACTGAAAAGCGAAAGGCTATAGTCCATGGTCTCGGAGCACATGCTAAAGGGTGGCATTTTTCACAGTTTCGGAGGATTTGAAAAAAAAGGTGAAAATCACTGAAAAGCGACAGGCTATAGTCCATGGTCTCGGAGGGCATACTATAGTATGTTGTTTTTTACGATTTCGGAGGATTTGAAAAAAAAGGTGAAAATCACGGAAAAGCGAAAGGCTATAGTCCATGGTCTCGGAGGGCATACTATAGTATGTTGTTTTTTACGATTTCGGAGGATTTGAAAAAAAAGGTGAAAATCACGGAAAAGCGAAAGGCTATAGTCCATGGTCTCGGAGCACATGCTAAAGGGTGGCATTTTTCACAGTTTCGGAGGATTTGAAAAAAAAGGTGAAAATCACTGAAAAGCGAAAGGCTATAGTCCATGGTCTCGGAGCACATGCTAAAGGGTGGCATTTTTCACAGTTTCGGAGGATTTGAAAAAAAAGGTGAAAATCACTGAAAAGCGACAGGCTATAGTCCATGGTCTCGGAGGGCATACTATAGTATGTTGTTTTTTACGATTTCGGAGGATTTGAAAAAAAAGGTGAAAATCACGGAAAAGCGAAAGGCTATAGTCCATGGTCTCGGAGGGCATACTATAGTATGTTGTTTTTTACGATTTCGGAGGATTTGAAAAAAAAAAGGTGAAAATCACTGAAAAGCGAAAGGCTATAGTCCATGGTCTCGGAGCACATGCTAAAGGGTGGCATTTTTCACAGTTTCGGAGGATTTGAAAAAAAAGGTGAAAATCACTGAAAAGCGACAGGCTATAGTCCATGGTCTCGGAGGGCATACTATAGTATGTTGTTTTTTACGATTTCGGAGGATTTGAAAAAAAAGGTGAAAATCACGGAAAAGCGAAAGGCTATAGTCCATGGTCACGGAGGGCATACTATAGTATGTTGTTTTTTACGATTTTGGAGGATTTGAAAAAAGGTGAAAATCGCGGAAAAGCGAAAGGCTATAGTCCATGGTCTTGGAGGGCATACTGGTCAAGGTCATTTATACTGGTGAAGGTCATTTACTAGTCTTTTGAAGGTCATTTACTAGTCTTTTGAAGGTCATTTATACTGGTCAAGGTAATTTATACAAGGTCATTTATACTGGTGAAGGTCATTTATACTTGTCAAGGTCATTGATATTGGTCAAGATCATTGAGTGGCGCGCTATAGTGCGTGATTCTTCATCATTGTTGAGGATTTGAAAAAAGGTGAAAATCAAGGGAAAGCAAAAGGCTATAGTCCATGGTGTCGGAGGTTATACTATAGTATGTCGTTTTTTACGATTTCGGAGGATTTGAAAAAAAGGTGAAAATCGCGGAAAAGCGAAAGGCTATAGTCCATGGTCTCGGAGGGCATACTATAGTATGTAGTTTCACGATTTGAAAAAAAGAAAATCACGGAAAAGCGACAGGCTATAGTCCATCGGCTTGGAACGCATGCTATAGGGTGCCATTTTTCACAATTTCTCACTAAAGCGCACCGCTCAATGACCTCGACTAGTATAAATGACCTTGACCAGTATAAATGACCTTGACCAGAATAGATGACCTTCATAAGACTAGTAAATGACCTTTACCAGTATCAGTGGATTTTTATGAAATAAACTTTGCAGATAGTGAGATGATAATTCAAGCTTTTCGTACAGCTGCAATGTTGATGAGTTTGACGTCATTTAATACAATGAAATAGGACTTCTGTTTGGATGAATGGGCCGTCTATGGGAAGTTGCACCTAGGTAGCACCTTGCTGGCAAGATGGCAGCCGTGTGCATATCAATTTTGAATCAAGGGAGTCAAGGGATTTGCATGTCTTAATGACTGTTGGTAGGGCGTTCCACATTTTGGTGGCATAGGAGCGAAAATAATTTAGTCCCTTGTTTGTGCCGAATCTGGGTTGTACATGGTTCGTTGCACTCCCTCTGGTGTTGTGGGTGTGGACTTCGTTAACATTAAGGAAGTATCTAGACAGGTACATGGGTATCTTGGTGGTGTATCGAATCTTGTGGACCAGACCCATTGCAAGATGCTGTACTCTGTCGTCGACCCTAAGCCATTCCAGCCTGTCAAAGTGGGCAGGGGTGAGGTGGGTTCGGCCAAGTAGGAGCCTGCTATAAATTAATATAGCTGGATACACAGTCTCCATTACGGCTGTATATGAGATGTAATTAATATAGCTGGATACACAGTCTCCATTAAGGCTGTATATGAGATGTAATTAATATAGCTGGATACACCATCTCCATTACGCCTGTATATGAGATGTAATTAATATAGCTGGATACACCGTCTCCATTATGCCTGTATATGAGATGTAATTAATATAGCTGGATACACCATCTCCATTATGCCTGTATATGAGATGTAATTAATATAGCTGGATACACAGTCTCCATTACGGCTGTATATGAGATGTAATTAATATAGCTGGATACACCGTCTCCATTATGCCTGTATATGAGATGTAATTAATATAGCTCCATGTAATTAATATGTCTCCATTACGGCTGTATATGAGATGTAATTAATATAGCTGGATACACCGTCTCCATGATGCCTGTATATGAGATGTAATTATTTGACAGTTTGTAAATGCTAAAACACAATGATTAGAGCGCAGCAGGGAATCGAACCCCATTCCAGTAAACCAGAAGCGCCATGCCTGTGCCTCGTTTTGTGTTTATTATTTTTAACCATAACAGACCATGAATGTTCTCTTTATACAATTGAAAACTGGAAGACTCACTCCAAATACCTCAAGGAGAACTCCTAGACTTAAACTAAGAAAATATATTTAAATTTTATTTTTTCGTGTTGATAAAGTGCTGCAAAGTGCTAAAAGTGAAAAGGGCAGCAGAAAACGTTTGGGTCATAGGCCCATTGTCAGTGCCTCACCTACTGACGGCGTGAATGATGAAGTTTTAACTGCAAATAGAAGCATAAATAAATCACATCAATACACATCACATACCGGGCCTGTGTTCATATGGTATGTGTAAAGACGCAATGAAGCTTCACTCGCACATTATAAAAGACATACATCACATCAATCCACATCACATACCTAACCCTAACCTAACCCTGCGTTCATTATGTGATGTGGGGATGACGTGATGAAGCTTTACTCACAAATTAGATCTGATGATATAGCACCGACAATGGTCTTATGACCTAGAGGTTTGCTGCTGCACTGTTGACTTTGAGCACTTAGAGCACTTTATGAACATGAACAATAAAATAAATAGATTTTCTTGGTCTCTGCCCAAGTAGTTGTCATTAGGATTTCGTGGCACGAGTATTTTTTCCTGCCAGTTTTGCCATGTTTCCTACATTTACATATCAATTTAAAAAAACAACATTCACAGAAATAAGTGAATGAGAACGAAGAGAGAAAGACTGTACAATTTATGCCATTTCTGGATGATTGACATTAATTATACAAGGTGGAAATTATGCAATGGCAGCAGCATTCTTATTTGCTTCATGTTCTTTGTGCCCCTGTATTTGTCAGCAATACAGCAACACTATGAACATTAGTACACAACATACAACACTATGGATGACATCAGAACAGAACATACAACAGCAATGAACAAAATTTGTATGGCGTGAACGATGCGCCTACATCATTTCCCGTTCTGAACGCAACAGTGTGTACCTCGCCTAAATAAAATGAGGCCGACCGACGTGAATGGCGAGCTATCGGCAATTGCTGTGAAATAATCACAAAAACCCACATAAATGCACATCACATACCGGGCCTGTATTCACATGTGATGTGAACTGATGGGATGACGCTTTACCGGCAAATGACGAAACGTAAAACGATAGTTTCAATCAATTGATGAGAAACTGTATGCGAGACGCGACCCGAATCACGCACTACATACACTAGTGAAGAATGGCAAGAAGAAATAAAGAAATTACTTATTAAAACAAATAAAATGCGATTAAAAACTCAGAGACCACAAAAACAAATAACTTTATTAAAGCAAAGAACAGGGAAGAGAGAAGATGAAGGTCGGGTAGAAACCTTGTATGTCCAAAACAGTTACTTTTCTGGACAAAAAAAAAGGAACCTGTGATCCAATGATATTTATTATTAATATAATAATGTTATGTTTCAATGTTAATATTTAGTTAAGCTCTTGTTGATACTTCACCGAGCTTGTAGATCAGCTATTTGCTACTTTAGTGTGTGACACTGTAGCATGACCAAGTAAGGAAATACATTTACAAAAGGTTGAACTATGGATATACAAGGTTTCTGCCCGACAGCCAAAGATAATAAACTATGCCACTTACCTTCAATATCAGCCAGTAAACTCAAAACACACTAACCAAGGAAGAAAATGAAACATCGGCCATCATTTTCTTCCTGTTAGTTTTCACAGATCTACAGCATAGAAGGCTGTAAACAGTAGGGGTGTAACGATACATTTTAACAGCAATACGGTACATGGACAATATTGGTTCATTATGGCGATACAATGATTTTAAAGCGATAGTATTTAAAATACATTGACATTTTTTTTAAATCAAGTAATTAAACTGCTAAATACCACACAAAAATGTAGTATTGATAAAATCGATTAATTGCATAGCAAAACAATTCGATTCTGATTATTTCCATTGCAAAACGATAGTCAATGTTGCCGTTTTTATTTCGATATGCTTAGATTTTGAAATTAAAATTGATTTTTCGATGCAGTTACTATATGGTACGTTACACCCCTAGTAAAGTGTTAAGCAGGCTACATGCTACCATAATGATACCAGACATAAATCACATTCCTCCACATCACACAACGTCCACTAGTGAAGAACTAGGACAATAGATACCAGACATAAATCACATTCCTCCACATCACACAACGTCCACTAGTGAAGAACTAGGACAATAGATAGGCAAGAAGAATGAAATAAGAAATTACTTATAAAAAAAATAAAGCGAAATGCGATTAAAAACTCAGAGACAACAAAAATAATTAACTTTATTAAAAGCAAAGAATAGCAGAGAAAAGAAGAAAGTGAAGAGACTATAATCGGACTGGCATTAATACACACAAATGGTGTGAAACAATACATGGCGCGAATGACAACATACGGTATGGTAGCATGTAGCCCACTTACACAAGAAGCAGGAATCAAAAGGTTAAATACTAACCTTCACTGCTAACAGCAAGCAGCAGCAGCAGCAGCAGAGGAAGACATCGGTATTAAGGTACAAACTCTGTCAGCTTCACGTTCTGAAATGACATGGGAAAAAATAATTTAGTTGTCGGCCTACAGGATGACATTTTGGAAGTCATAAGTCACTGACAGGGCTGTGTCACCATTATTTCACTTTATTAATATTGTCACACAAATTGTGATTAACGATTCAACCCATTAAAGGGCCACTTCACCCCTTCTGCAACCAGCTTATTTTAATGATGTTTAGATCACAAAAAACACCTTCCCATGTGTGCAATACGTTTAACTTTGTCATGACATGTTCATGACCAAAAACCTGTCGTGAAAATGTGGTCTCACTTCCTTCCTGGACTACAAATTCACACCTCCATGCAGCCTCCCCCTCTGCACAAGGAGATGAAGTGCACTAAAGCATTATGGGCATTGTAGGAATAAAGCAATATAGTCAAACACACTATTTTTCTGGCCATAGGTCACACATTTCCAATTGTGCTACTGTTATCTACTAATAATACCATTCACTGCTGGAAGAAACTGCAGTCACTCAATGACCCTTTAAAAGGATCAATTTATTTAATTGTGACAGGTGCCCCTGCACCAAATGGACCCGTAATTTTGTTCCATTTGTACACAGAGTTACAGACCTGTGGGTCCATTTGTATACTCCGAATTACACGCCATTCTCAAATACTTCATAAATGGAAATAGCAGATCTACCCGCTCAAGTTTTTAGCTTGTACATCAGCCATTACCACTCAGCTAATTTGGCAAGTGACTATATTCAGACTGCGGCCATCTTGCCTGCAAGGTGCCAAGTAGGTGCAACTTCCCATTGACAGCCCATTCATCCAAACAGTAAAGTCATATCCAATTGCATTAAACAATGTCAAACTCACCAACATTACAGCTGTACAAAAAGCTTGAATTATCCTCCATCTGCAAAGTGTTTGTTTCATAAAAATCCACCATAGACATGTTATGAGCTACTTCCTGTCAAGAAATTCCTTGCAGATGAGAAGCATCAGAGTTTGGAAGCACTCGTTATCAGTAAAGCAACCTCCTGCTGCCTCCTGCATGATGTGCAAATTCAAAACAGGTGGTACGCATGGGCTGTTGAGTGATATTCAACAAGCACTTCCAAACTCCAACACTTATGGAAAAAAAAGAATCACATGCAAGGAATTTCTTGAAAGGAAGTAGCTCATAACACGTCTATGGTGGATTTTTATGAAACAAACACTTTGCAGATAGAAAGGATAATTCAAGCTTTTCGTACAGTTGCAATGTTGGTGAGTTTGATGTTGATTAATACAAGTAGATAGGCCTTTTCTGTTTGGATGAATGGGCTGTCATTGGGAAGTTGCACCTAGTTAGCACCTTGCTGGCAAGATGGCCGCGGTCTGAATAAGGTCAATTGGGACACTTCACCACTTTTGCAACCAGATCTTATTTAAATGATGTATGGGAGACAAGAAACACTTTCCTTTTTATGTTGGGTAATATATGTCTTTAGATATTTTAGTATTTTAAAGTGGCCATGATGTCATGGACACTGGGCTCACTTACTTCCTGGACTACATCAAGGTTTATTAAATAAGGTTAGGAAGCGACTCCATGTTGCTCCCTAGAAGGAAATAAACATGCGCAATTGAGACCAGGAAGTTGTACATGCCCAAATTCGTGCATGTACAACTTCCTGGTCTCAATTGCGCATGTTTCTTTCCTTCCAGTGAGCAACATGGAGTCCACCGTACGGTCTTCGCTTCCTAACCTTATTTAATTAACCTTGGACTACATGTTGTCTCAGTAAGACAGCCCCCCCACACACACACACACACACACACACACACACATCCATAAGGAGCAGTGGACCAAAGGCAAAGCATTATGGGAATTGTAGTCCAGGACGGAAGTGAGCCCAGTGTCCATGACATCATGGGCACATTACCCACATAAAACCCCCAGGAAAGTGTAAAATAAGATCTGGTTGCAAAAGGGGTTAACTGTCCCTTTAATTTATTTTTGGAACAGTATTTAAATGTAATTAATGCATATAATTAGTCATATCTGCCTGGTGCAAGTCTAAAAGCCATAAAGAAATGCATGTATTCATATGTTCAACATCAAACACAACTAAAATTGTTAAATCGCAATAATTTGTATGACAATGAATGGTCAACTTAACATGTTGTAATGGTGACACAGCCCTAGTTTCTACTACAGCCACATGTAATCCAGGTACGTACCGTGGGGGGCCTTGCGTCGCTCGGTTGAAGATAGCCGGTATTAATAGAGCCACGTAGGTTGTATGGCACATACGTCCCGAGCACCGTACGCCTCGTAATCTCAGGAAGAGCGTTCGTTGACACCGTTATACGTTTCAGCTCAGCCGAGTAGACACTCTATTACCAATACCAGCCATCTCCTGATGACTGCATCCAAGGTCACCGCATGACACCAAGGTCACATGATTAACCTGCAAGACAGACATAAAAACATCATTACACTTTATCCAGATTTTATACAGTGTAGAATTCATATAATATTAAAAAGGGATATTTCACTTTAAAAATCATTTTAGTCTACTCAGGCTTATGTGAACTAACCTGACTCCGCCAGATGGGGCAGCAGAGAGTACACAGGGCCTGTGTACTCTCTGCTGCCCCATCTGGCGGAGTCAGGTTATATGTGAACACCACAGACAGTTTTTTAATTGCTTGATTCAGTATTTATATTAATTTTAGCTGCCCCGCCCCGTCATATACAAACTCCATTTTAACCATGATAGAAATAGACAATTACTGAATCAAGTAACTTAAAAACTGTCTGGGGTGTTCACATAAGCATACGAGTAGACGATAAAATGACAGTTTTAAGTGAAATATCCCTTTAAGATGTTAAAAAAGAGGGGAAATCTTCAAAAATCTACATTATATATATAACTTGAGTAAAAGTTAAGGTATTGGCATCAAAATGTACTTCAAAATGACCAAAAGTATGCAGAATGTCCCATTTGAAATGTTTAACCAAATTTTTTTTTTGAAAATAGCAGATCTACAAGCTCACAATGTGTAGCATCACAATGTATTGTGTGCGATTGTGAGCTTGTAGATCAGTCATTTTCAAATGTAGTGGCAAATGAACAATGTCCAAATCTACAAAGTAACTAGTAGTTAAGTTTCCAAATAGTAGAGTATATTTTCCACACCATACTTCAGTAAATGTAATAAGTTACTTTACACCACTGTTTGGACTTTGTGAACAATGGTTTGTTTGTTAGCCATCTTCTCTAAAAGAACAAACATTCCACACATTGTCAATTTTCTGCCACAATAAACAATCAACAATCCTATAAAAACACTAATGTTTAACAATAGCAGTGTTAATGGTGGATAAAACCGTGTGTTTAATCAAACAAACATACCTTCCAGCAGCTTCAGCCCCAAACATGCTCCGTGCTCATTTCCGTGTCCCTATTTAAATCTAAAGCCCCGCCCACTGGATCCGGTGGTTTTAATTGCGTCACATGAAAGTCCGTCCGTCATTGGTCAATGGTCAGAGTGATTGGATCACGCGATTGATTGATTGATTGATTGAAGAATTTATTAACAGTTTGCAGAATTACAGTACATTTCAAGCACAAACTCAATACAAAGGCTGTTAACTGTGAGTGGACGACCCAATTAAGCATTACACTTGTTTCCAACAGGGTCCACCATGTTCAAATCATCAAAACATTTAGAGACGTACAAATAGACACTTCTATAGACAGAACAGGAATTCATCAAAAAGGAGGTAAAAAGGGAAAAGAAATATATACAGTGAGGGGAAAGAAGGGGGGGGCGGGGGGGGGATTCAGATTTTACGGGGGCCAGTTTCGAATTGCAGCCATCCGTAGGTGCCCTTTGAGAGCGGTTTTGAAGGAGTCAAGGGATTCGCATGTCTTAATGACAGTTGGTAGGGCGTTCCACATTTTGGTGGCATAGGAGCGAAAATAATTTAGTCCCTTGTTTGTGCCGAATCTGGGTTGTACATGGTTCGTTGCACTCCCTCTGGTGTTGTGGGTGTGGACTTCGTTAACATTAAGGAAGTATCTAGACAGGTACACCCGCTGCACCTGGGGTGGAGTTACACACATGCACCTATTTTCTATGACATGCACATGCGCGCGCGCGCACGCACGCACGCACGCACACACACACACACACACACACACACACACACACACACACACACACACAAAGCTCTTGTGAAGTAGTCTATGTATGGTGATATACTGCACACAATGAAGCCTGAATAAATGTGTGAGCAATGAGTCCTTATCACCACTAGATGGCAGCGTAGGTCTGCTATAGACAACAGACAACAGGTGCCGACCTCCATCATCATACAAACTATGGTATTAGAACCAATTTGTTTTGTTTGTTTTGTAGCTGCAGAGACCCCTTTTACAGGGAAAACGATCTATAACAATAATTACTATGAGAATACACTAGGCTACTACAAAGGAGACCCTTTGAGGCTCCCCTGCCACCACCTCCATCTCCACCACCACCAGCAGCACAGCACCACCTCTCAGATAATACATAGGGTATGCGCATGCATAAAGTCAATGGCAAATCGAGTGGCAAAGTGACTTGGCAAAGTGAATTTAATGTTGTTTAACATCATTTAATGCAATAAGATTGACTTCTGTTTGGATGTCTGGGCTGTCAAGGCCAGAAAAGTAGTTTTTTGCCACTCAGTAGGCGTTCCCGCATAACTTCCGGGTATGATGATGATGTCACACGCATACCCTCTGACTCTGGATAAACTCGGGCAGATCGCCCGCCCGTGTCATTAGAGTGTCTGCCCTATCAACCAAATGGACCTTTAAAGGTTTATTTGGTTCCATTTGTACACTGTCAAAGTTATGGCGGTCCGATCATACCCAACTGTGGGGGTCCTTGAAATGTAAGAACTGTGAGAATCACTGCTCTATTGCAATGATTACCATCAGAATACAAACCTGTTAGCCTTTATAATACTATATGGTTACTAACTTAATACTATCAACATCTATCTATAGACCCTCTACAACAGTGGTTCCCAAACTTTTTCTTGTCAAGGACCCCCAAATTGACACTTTATTAGCCCGCGGAACCTAACCCTAACCCTAACCCCCATGAGAGAAGATTGAATTACGGCTCTAGCAGTGATTCTCAACCCGTTTAATTTCAAGGACCCCCCAGTTTGACATGCAGTAGTCTATGGACCCCCATTGAATGCCATTTCTATCTCTGGGACGCCCAATTTATATTGTAAAATCAATGTTAATTTTACTCTGAGAGTGTACAAATGGTTCCATTTGTACACTCTCGGAGTTACAGACCTGTAAGGGTCCATTTGGTTCCAAACTATCATTTAGCTGGGGACCCCCTGGAACTCCCTCAAGGACCCCTGGGGGTCCCCGGACCCCACTTTGGGAACCACTGCTCTACAAGACTATTCTTTTACTGCTTTCTTTGCAAAAAATAGCCGATCTACAAGCTCACATTGCAGTGCATTGTGAGCTTGTAGATCGGGTATTTTACACACAGGTTTAATGTTTGTCTTTAGTTCAATGTTTGTTTTAAAAACGCCATTGACAATGAAGGGAAAATGTATCATCATATTCATCAGCTACATCTTCTTCATCATCAGCCGGCTTCACAGCCAGCTGAGCCCGAGGACTGTGTCATTTCTGACTGAATATAGTTCTCACAGTGCTCAGTGGCTTAGAGCTGTGATGCTCCAGGCTGGGTATTTCCCCTACCCCGCCCCCGAACAAATTGTTTCAGTTCAAATTAAACACGGAAAAAATCACCCAAGCAATACACCAGAGGCGTATCTACAATAAGGCGAGGGCAGGCGTCCGTCTGTCCAAATCCATTTCTGGCCTGGCCAAAATCCATACAATGAGAAAAAATAGGACATAAACAAGACCTGAGAACTATTACAATGGACAGCTGATTGGCCGTTGCGGTAGAGCGCGACCCTCAATCACCCATTGGAATGTAAATGCATGCCTTTCAGCCTTTGTATCCCACTCGTCTGGCAGGTATATCTCTTTGAAAACCTTTAGTGCTACGATTGTGCGCAGGGAGACGACAATTAACACATGATCTTGCCTGGTCAAAACGTAATTCCTGGAAACGCCACTGCAATACACCGTATAGCTGTGATTAAAACTATATTGAAAAAGCGTGGGTATCATTTAAGGATGGTGTTTAGAGGTCAGAGGGTGACGCTGCCTGTAGCTATAGGGCCCATTAGGAAGCTCCCAGGTCCAACATTCTCTTAATACATTTACCGCCAGCATTAATTAATCCCTCGCTAGCGTATTGCCAAGGTTTTATCGCGCGTAACACTTACTTTGAAGATCCAACTATCCGTAATCGCATGTTTCTCTGAGAAACTGCTGTGTGTGTTGTCATGACCGGTTGTTGTTGTCTCGCTCGGCGGTGGAAAAAGCTGACCGCGAGTATCACAGCGCCTGCTACAGGCCGTTGAAAACGCTTGTCTAGGCCAGAAACTGCCCCCTCAATGTCCTTTCTGCATGGCTTTGAAGACAGGGCTTCCAATGCAAGTGGATGCGTGCGCATCTTTGCAATGGCCGCGGCCAAGTGTCCCACTCTATGTTGACGCGATAGCAACAATAGCATCTTATACGATTGAATTAAAACTTGGATTAAAGAATGTAAACCCTGGTTCACGAGAGTCTCGTGTTTGGCGGGCTAGGGTACTAATTTACACCCTCGTGTTCCTCGTTTGCGGCGGACAGACGGTTAAGCCTCTCTCTGGTGCTGGAGGGAAGGGGAGGTATAGGTCTCTCTGGTGCTGGAGGGAAGGGGAGGTATAGGTATGGAGGGAAGGGGAGGTATAGGTTAGACAGCCTCTCTCTGGTGCTGGAGGGAAGGGGAGGTATAGGTATGGAGGGAAGGGGAGCTATAGGTCTCTCTGGTGCTGGAGGGAAGGGGAGGTATATAGGGAAGGGGAGGTATAGGTCTCTCTGGTGCTGGAGGGAAGGGGAGGTATTGGTCTCTCTGGTGCTGGAGGGAAGGGGAGCTATAGGTCTCTCTGGTGCTGGAGGGGGAAGGGGAGCTATAGGTCTCTCTGGTGCTGGAGGGAAGGGGAGGTATAGGTCTCTCTGGTGCTGGAGGGAAGGGGAGGTATAGGTCTCTCTGGTGCTGGAGGGAAGGGGAGGTATAGGTCTCTCTGGTGCTGGAGGGAAGGGGAGCTATAGGTCTCTCTGGTGCTGGAGGGAAGGGGAGGTATAGGTCTCTCTGGTGCTGGAGGGAAGGGGAGGTATAGGTCTCTCTGGTGCTGGAGGGAAGGGGAGGTATAGGTCTCTCTGGTGCTGGAGGGAAGGGGAGGTATAGGTCTCTCTGGTGCTGGAGGGAAGGGGAGCTATAGGTCTCTCTGGTGCTGGAGGGAAGGGGAGGTATAGGTCTCTCTGGTGCTGGAGGGAAGGGGAGCTATAGGTCTCTCTGGTGCTGGAGGGGGAAGGGGAGGTATAGGTCTCTCTGGTGCTGGAGGGGGAAGGGGAGGTATAGGTCTCTCTGGTGCTGGAGGGAAGGGGAGGTATAGGTCTCTCTGGTGCTGGAGGGAAGGGGAGGTATAGGTCTCTCTGGTGCTGGAGGGGGAAGGGGAGGTATAGGTCTCTCTGGTGCTGGAGGGAAGGGGAGGTATAGGTCTCTCTGGTGCTGGAGGGGGAAGGGGAGGTATAGGTCTCTCTGGTGCTGGAGGGGGAAGGGGAGGTATAGGTCTCTCTGGTGCTGGAGGGGGAAGGGGAGGTATAGGTCTCTCTGGTGCTGGAGGGGGAAGGGGAGGTATAGGTCTCTGGTGCTGGAGGGAAGGGGAGCTATAGGTCTCTCTGGTGCTGGAGGGGGAAGGGGAGGTATAGGTCTCTGGTGCTGGAGGGAAGGGGAGCTATAGGTCTCTCTGGTGCTGGAGGGAAGGGGAGGTATAGGTCTCTCTGGTGCTGGAGGGAAGGGGAGGTATAGGTCTCTCTGGTGCTGGAGGGAAGGGGAGGTATAGGTCTCTCTGGTGCTGGAGGGAAGGGGAGCTATAGGTCTCTCTGGTGCTGGAGGGAAGGGGAGGTATAGGTCTCTCTGGTGCTGGAGGGAATGGGAGGTATAGGTCTCTCTGGTGCTGGAGGGAAGGGGAGGTATAGGTCTCTCTGGTGCTGGAGGGAAGGGGAGGTATAGGTCTCTCTGGTGCTGGAGGGAAGGGGAGGTATAGGTCTCTCTGGTGCTGGAGGGAAGGGGAGGTATAGGTCTCTCTGGTGCTGGAGGGAAGGGGAGGTATAGGTCTCTCTGGTGCTGGAGGGAAGGGGAGGTATATCTCTCTCTGGTGCTGGAGGGGGAAGGGGAGGTATAGGTCTCTCTGGTGCTGGAGGGGGAAGGGGAGGTATAGGTCTCTCTGGTGCTGGAGGGGGAAGGGGAGGTATAGGTCTCTCTGGTGCTGGAGGGAAGGGGAGGTATAGGTCTCTCTGGTGCTGGAGGGAAGGGGAGGTATAGGTCTCTGGTGCTGGAGGGAAGGGGAGGTATAGGTCTCTCTGGTGCTGGAGGGGGAAGGGGAGGTATAGGTCTCTCTGGTGCTGGAGGGAAGGGGAGCTATAGGTCTCTCTGGTGCTGGAGGGGGAAGGGGAGGTATAGGTCTCTCTGGTGCTGGAGGGAAGGGGAGCTATAGGTCTCTCTGGTGCTGGAGGGAAGGGGAGGTATAGGTCTCTCTGGTGCTGGAGGGAAGGGGAGGTATAGGTCTCTCTGGTGCTGGAGGGAAGGGGAGGTATAGGTCTCTCTGGTGCTAGAGGGAAGGGGAGGTATAGGTCTCTCTGGTGCTGGAGGGAAGGGGAGGTATAGGTCTCTCTGGTGCTGGAGGGAAGGGGAGGTATAGGTCTCTCTGGTGCTGGAGGGAAGGGGAGGTATAGGTCTCTCTGGTGCTGGAGGGAAGGGGAGATATAGGTCTCTCTGGTGCTGGAGGGAAGGGGAGGTATAGGTATGGAGGGAAGGGGAGGTATAGGTCTCTCTGGTGCTGGAGGGAAGGGGAGGTATAGGTCTCTCTGGTGCTGGAGGGAAGGGGAGGTATAGGTCTCTCTGGTGCTGGAGGGAAGGGGAGCTATAGGTCTCTCTGGTGCTGGAGGGAAGGGGAGGTATAGGTCTCTCTGGTGCTGGAGGGGGAAGGGGAGGTATAGGTCTCTCTGGTGCTGGAGGGGGAAGGGGAGGTATAGGTCTCTCTGGTGCTGGAGGGAAGGGGAGGTATAGGTCTCTCTGGTGCTGGAGGGGGAAGGGGAGGTATAGGTCTCTCTGGTGCTGGAGGGGGAAGGGGAGGTATAGGTCTCTCTGGTGCTGGAGGGAAGGGGAGGTATAGGTCTCTCTGGTGCTGGAGGGGGAAGGGGAGGTATAGGTCTCTCTGGTGCTGGAGGGAAGGGGAGGTATAGGTTAGACAGACGGCCAGTCAGGCAGAAACACAGTATTGTGAAGGAAACGTCTCCCCAGTGGTTTCTGAGGCTATTATGTCTTCCTGCACAGCCTTCTCCTTCTTCTTTAACCCCTTTAGACCCTGAGGAGGATTCTACAAATCAATTTTCTGAAAAAAACATGTTTCTATGTCAGTCGTTCTCAAACATTGTCATGTCGAGGACCCCCAAAAAATATATTAAATTGACCGCCGACCCCCATCTGAAAATATGTTGTTCCAGGGACCCACCCCAGAAGCAAAGATTTGAGTTAAAAACATTCGCTCTGAAAGAATATATACTCGAAGAATTGCGCCACATTTTCACGATTTATCAAAAAATAGCAGATCTACAAGCTCGTAGCGCGGCACTCGGTGCCGCGCTATGAGCTTGTAGGTCTGCTATTTTTCAATAGCTAAAGTATAACATAATGCTTAATGCCGTCCAGAATGGGCTAATGAACCTGACAGACTCCCAGATGGGAACTAGACAGGTTCATGCAATAACTTGCATGAACTGGGTTTGGTGCTGGACACGTGCACGGCCGTATAAGTCAGAATGCAGTTGGCGATAAAATATAGGCCTATGGCAGACTTGGACAAGGGGGGGCAGCCCGTCTAGAAAACCTAATGGACAGTTCATAGAAACGTCATAGCAATTTATAGCACAGTGATTCCATTCACAGCGAGGCTGTGTTTCTCTGTCAAACAATCAAAGAGGAGACTTTTGTTGGAAAAAACACATAGGTTTCGGCTTGCTCTGGTCCATAGCCTTCTACTGCTTCTACAATTCTGCCCTGCAGTATAAGGCTATGGTTTTAAATCTCAAATCGAAATCAGACCAGCCTCTCCTCTTTAGTGGAAATCTCACGAACGTTTGACCTACTCACCAATACAAAGGCGGGTCGTGTCAATAGAAAGCCTACTTTCCTTAGTGGATGCACTCTGAGCCCCCCACCACACGTATAAACAGTACTTTTTGGCCAAAAAGGGATTTTGTTTCCACCGGGAAAAAAATACTTTTAGTTACTCCGCTGCGCCCTCTACTGATATTGCCCAGAGAACTGCCTCATAGAGAATATTTTTCCTCCGGTGAAAAGAAATCCCTTTCTGGCCAAAATAACCGTTTATACGTGTGGTGGGGGGGCTCAGAGTGCATCCACTAAGGAAAGTAGGCTTTCTATTGACACAACCCGCCTTTGTTGAGAGGCTGGTCTGATTTCGATTTGAGATTTAAAACCGAAAGTCCCATAGCCTTATACTGCAGGGCAGAATGGTAGAAGCAGTAGAAGGCTATGGACCAGAGCTAGGTTTCGGCCTATTTATAACCCCAAACAGAAGTCCAACCTGGAAGAACCATGTATTTTTGTCCTGCTCTGTAATTCAACCTTTTTGGAAAGAAGTAACAATACATTTATTTATTTTTAAATCTGGGTTTTAGCATCAGTAATACGTATAGCCTGCTACATTTGCATCCTTGTACCTTTGGGTCTGGATGGAAACAGCAATAAATAACTGGTTTGTGTCCTGTCTTTGTATGTCTATTGCAAAGTAGAATAATAATACTACTAATAATAAATTAATAATGAGTAAAAATAAACATCAAAGAAGAAGTAATTAATTAATGAGACCTCCGTGTTTGTTCAATATGAAGATGCTTTGGTGTCCAACTGTCCATATAGCCATGTAGGCATCATCAGATACCCCAGCAAAGCAGCAGGCTGTGAACATGAAAGTGAATGAATGAATAGTTTATTTTGATCTTATTTTTTCAGAGTGCATTTCTAGTCATTATTATTTTCCTTTTTGTTTTTTTTGTTTTTTGTAATGGTGGTTGCTGCTGGGGTGTGGGTTTAAAGGACCACTTCACCACTTTTCAACTTCTCTTCCTATAATTGGTCCTAACTAATGTTCATGATAAAATACCACCATTTTTTCCTACTCAGTCTGTGTCTCATAGGAGGGCTGTGGGCAGTTCAGAAACCCGTCCACCAGTGACATCATCGATGGTGAATCCAAGCTAATAGAAACGGCAGGCTTTCTTTTCCTGAAAAGTTGCAGTTGTAAAAGTTGAAGCCATCGTTCTCGCGATAATACAAATCTAAATATATTTTAAAACAAATCTTGTTTAAAAAAAAATCTGCCTAATGATGATGTCACTGGTGGACGGGTGTCGGGTGTTTTATCATGAACATTAGTGAGGACCAATTATATGAAGAGATATTGAAAAGTGGTAAAGTGGTCCTTTAAGATTTTAAAAACGAGGCAAGGAGGCAAGCCACTTAGGAGGCAGAGAATTTGAAATATGTTTATTTTCGTTTGCGTATGCCTATGTGTTCTTTCCTCAACGGAAATGGCAAAAAAAGTGAATATGATATATATATTTATTTTTCAATTGGACAGGTAAGTTGGGAAGTGTTAAAGATGTTTAACCAATCAAATCACAACGAAGAGGAGGGTGGAACATGTTACGTGTGAGTAAAATGTTTACGGTTTAATCAGCAAGGGATAGTCTAACGTAACGTAAACACTTAATACAATCACACATGTCTAAAAAATATGGCAATTACAAACTTCAAGGCACGTTTAAAAGTATACTGGCATTTGGCCCTTTCATACCCCATCAATCAATCAATCAATCAATCAATCAATCAATCAATCAATCAATCAATCCAGCCATCCAACCATCAATCCATCCATCCATCCATCAATCAATCAATCAATCAATCAATCAATCAATCAGTGTTTTGCATTACTCCCTTAGCCCGATACATATTAAAAATAGCAGACCGCCTACTGTACAAGCTCACAATGTGTCTGAGCAAGTGAGCATTAATTGGGTATTACAGTATGCTTGTCAGAACTATCTGAACAAAGCGCACCTGGCAATTAATTTAAAAAAAAAAAGTTTGTCTTTGCTTATAGAACTGCTTATTATCTTTGCTTCTAGAACAGATAGACGCTGACAAGGAACAAATTAACCACCCTTTGAAAATGCTCTCATTTTAATTAGCCTATTAGAAGATGCATGGGTTCAAAGAAGAAAGGCAAGGGCTATAAGTGTAACAGGACCCTACAAAACCTGTTACCCTTAATCACAGAACCCTTTGCCTTATAATCACAAGGCCCTTATAATCACAAGGCCCTTATAATCACAAGGCCCTTATAATCACAAGGCCCTTATAATCACAAGGCCCTTTGCCTCTACAATGTATACGAGTTATTTGTTGTAAATATAGGATAATGTTTGGTTCTGTGCTGGCTCCGTAAACACGGAAAAAATAGACATTTTCTTCTTTTTTTTTCTTTAACTTTTATCCCACGATTTTGTAACCCATTTTTTCACCCCTGTGTCAATTATCTAATGTGATCCTGGGCTCTACACACCCTCCGCCAACCTAGTCCCCATATGGGGGACATGGGGAGAGCAACGGACTTGAACTCATGCTTCCGACATTTTCTTCTTCTGCCATTTGCTGCTGCCAAGGTGAACCCACATTTTTAAACATTCAATACTGTATGTAACGACTCACGAGGACCCTCAAAATGTTGTTCCTTAAACATCAGAACATGAGCCAGTAGAGTCTTGCCTCTACATTCATATTCAGGGGACCGATTATCCAGATAATCCAGCAAGCACGGTCAGGACCTGGATGAACTGGTGACGTCTCGATTGTGGTCCAGATCAAGTCAAACCAAGACTAGTCAGATCTGGTCCAGAACATCCACTAAGACATCCACTAAGACGTACATGATCCCCATGGATGAATCAGAGAGAGTCTGATTGAGGCCAGATATGACTTAAGTCACATCATAACTATATAGTCAGATCTGGCCCAGAATAAGCTATATTATTTCAACTGGTGAAGACGTCTTGGTAGTAAAGATCATCCCCATATGGGCTGGGATATGGCCTAGTCCTGAACGTCATGAAGGTCACCGGAGAACGTCATGTATAATAATCGCTTAGACAAGTACTTATTTTTCTAGACACTATATGATTTATTTACTCATTTTGGAGCACACTATAGCCAATCAGCATGCGAGTCATGTCAATATTGTGTAATGTTGTGCAAAACTGCTCATTACAAAGCATGAATGAAATGAAAAATATAAATGAGTATAAATTAGTATGAAGTTACAATAATTGACAAGATATATATTTAACCTTTTTTATTTATTTATTTGTGTGACACATTGTGATCTTGTAGATGTGCTATTCTTTGACAACTATTGAAAAATGTTTTTGTTTTTTTTGCCTTTTTATGCCTTGCCATACCATATGCCAAAATAGGGATGCCAGTTGCCAAAGTGGTTAAGCCTCTGTGGCTTTTATAAATATTTGACCAATGAAATTAATTAACAATAGCTAAATACAGCATTTATATACACCATGCATAGACTACTTCACAAGAGCTTTGTGTGTGTGTGTGTGTGTGTGTGTGTGTGTGTGTGTGTGTGTGTGTGTGTGTGTGTGTGTGTGTGTGTGTGTGTGTGTGTGTGTGTGTGTGTGTGTGTGTGTGTGCGTGCGTGCGTGCGTGCGTGCGTGCGTGCGTGCGTGCGTGCGTGCGTGCGTGAGTGCGTGCGTGCAACTGTATATATAACTACCCAAATTATTTCTAAACATATCCTTGTGTTTCACCTGACAGCGACAATTTACTGTTCCCTGTTTTGTGGCAGTGAAGGGGAAGGAAATGCAGTTTAATTTATCCAGTGAAGGGGAAGGAAATGCAGTTTAATTTATCCAGCGCAAATTCTGCATTCTCCACTTCAGCCAAGATGGGGAGCCATCATTCCAGACTTCAGCCATGATGGGGAGCCATCATTCCAGACTTCAGCCATGATGGGGAGCCATCATTCCAGACTTCAGCCAAGTGGCAGCGGTGGCCGAACGGATAGCGGCGCGGTCTTGATACCGGAAGGTTCCTAGTTCGAATCAGCCGTCCGACACGTTAAAATTACCACCGCTGAAGTGCCCTTGAACAAGGCATTGAACCACTACGATGAAATGTGTTCTATGAGCAGGGCCTGGCTGGAAACAAGTTCTTGAGCTTAGCCCAGATACCCTGGGTAAATATAGATTTCATTTCATTTAATTTCATTTCATGGGGAGCCATCATTCCAGACTTCAGCCATGATGGGGAGCCATCACTCCAGACTTCAGCCATGATGGGGAGCCATCACTCCAGACTTCAGCCAAGATGGGGAGCCATCATTCCAGACTTCAGCCATGATGGGGATCCATCATGATGGGGAGCCATCACTCCAGACTTCAGATGGAATATCCATTTAACTCTTCACTCCATTTAACTTTCACATTCAGCATACTGTAAAATGGGACGACCTTTATGACCCGGCATCGGAATCCATTTCCACATAAAATAATCCATTTCCACATAAAAGAATCCATTTCCACATAAAAGAATCCATTTCCACATAAACCATCTGCCAGCGCATATAGCGCTGCCCCCCCGATGACCCATATTATGCAATATGGCTCTGAGTTTCAAACCATTGACCAATAATTTAATGTAATGCTAATGAATTGAATATGTCTTCCCATTTTAAACGAAAGGATGCAATATTTCACCGTGTAACTAACGCATAGCAAGGTCCCATGGGTGAAGTGTGAGTCAGAATGTGCCTACCCATAAATGACAGAGAGTACTCTACTCAATCTCAGCAGAAATCGTCAGCATCAGTTCCTCCTCCACACATACAGTATGCCAACAACGGTCGGCATTGGAAACGACCTCATAGTATGGATGTGTATTATTGTCTAGCACTACAAGAGAGAGAGAGAGAGAGAGAGAGAGAAAAGAAACAAATGAACAGGCAGGAAGCAAGACAAGAAAGCAGGAATGCATTCTGTGCTGCCAGCGGTGTGTGTTTGATGTCTCATCTCTCTGGTATAGAACAGCCTCCAGCTATGCTTTACTGATAGATTTCTATCCACAAACAGGATATTGGAGGACGTACAGCATGCTGTATTGTGTGCTTTCTGCGGGATGTGAAGAAAGCAGAGTTCTATTCCAAGTGTTTGAGTGGGAGTTGTATGTATACCTTGTATTGTATTGTATTGTATTGTATTGTATTGTATTGTATTGTATTGTTTTTTTTTTAAATGTTTCTTTTTTGTGGCTTTCGCCTTTATTTTATATTTTTTATGGAGGGACAGACAGTAGGCTGACAGGAAATGGGGAGAGAGATGGGGGGGGAAGACATGCAGTAAAGGCCGTCGGGATCGGGAGTCAAACCCGCGGCACACTGCCAGACTGGATTACCAGCCAAGGTGCCTGGACCACTGAGCCATGGCCCAGGCCTTGTATTGTATTCTTTGTTTTTATTTTCTTGATGAACATATTCATTCATGAACTTGAATGAATATGTTTTAGTGCATATTCATTATGCAGGCTATGGGTGGAGAGGCAGGATGTAATAGAGCTATGGGTGGAGTGGCAGGATGTAATAGAGCTATGGGTGGAGTGGCAGGATGTAATAGAGCTATGGGTGGAGAGGCAGGATGTAATAGAAGGCTATGGGTGGAGTGGCAGGATGTAATAGAGCTATGGGTGGAGTGGCAGGATGTAATAGAGCTATGGGTGGAGTGGCAGGATGTAATAGAGCTATGGGTGTAGTGGCAGGATGTAATAGAAGGCTATGGGTGGAGTGGCAGGATGTAATAGAGCTATGGGTGGAGTGGCAGGATGTAATAGAGCTATGGGTGGAGTGGCAGGATGTAATAGAGCTATGGGTGGAGTGGCAGGATGTAATAGAAGGCTATGGGTGGAGAGGCAGGATGTAATAGAGCTATGGGTGGAGAGGCAGGATGTAATAGAGCTATGGTTGGAGTGGCAGGATGTAATAGAGCTATGGGTGGAGTGGCAGGATGTAATAGAGCTATGGGTGGAGTGGCAGGATGTAATAGAGCTATGGGTGGAGTGGCAGGATGTAATAGAGCTATGGGTGGAGTGGCAGGATGTAATAGAAGGCTATGGGTGGAGTGGCAGGATGTAATAGAAGGCTATGGGTGGAGTGGCAGGATGTAATAGAGCTATGGGTGGAGAGGCAGGATGTAATAGAGCTATGGGTGGAGTGGCAGGATGTAATGCAGGATGTAATAGAGCTATGGGTGGAGTGGCAGGATGTAATAGAAAAGACTAATCGCTTGAACACCATGAAGGTCACATAGAGCCAGCCCTCTATAAATCCACAGTAGCGAGCGATAGACTTGACACTCGATCAGCATGCAAATCACAGAGTAGCCGAGTCGGGCTGATTGTCGGATCTCCCAAATAAATCGCACTATACTATACTTTCGCAATATACTTTTATTCTAATAGTTACTGTTTGTGTGTGTGTGTGTGTGTGTGTGTGTGTGTGTGTGTGTGTGTGTGTGTGTGCTGATATGAAAGTTATTTCACATTCTGCAGCACATATGATGCTGCTGATGAATGACTAGGTAAATATTTGGCCAACCGTGCCAGAATCGTCCCAAATGGTCCAGATTACCCGACAAATAACCGATTTCCTGCGTGTACAGATCGGGCCCCTTTCATTATAAGAACCCATGGCTGATGAAGCCTAATTACGCTACTTGCATCATTACCGAGTAGGCATAGGGCTATATCTTGCGCCATCCCTTATCCCTTATCCCTAAACTAATTTGCCATTTTTTACTATTTAAAAAAACCTTTTAAAATAGTTCAAATAGCCGATCTACAAGCTCACAACGTGTAGATGTAGATCGGCTAGTTGAACCATTTTAAAATGATTTTCAAAATAGTAAAAAATGGTAAGAATTAGTTTAGGGATAAGGGTGGCGCAAGATGGAGCCCTAGGACTCCATTTTCGTCACCGCTAAACCCCTTATCCATAAACTTATTTGCCTTTCTTTTAACTATTTTGCAAAACATTTTTGAATAGTTGAAATGGCCAGTCTACAAGCTCACAACGTGTCAATGTAGATTGGCTAGTTGAAGTATTAAAAAATGTTTTTCAAAATAGTAAAAAAAAAAGGCAAAGAAGTTTAGGGATAAGGGGTTTAGCGGTGAGGAAAATGGAGCCCCTGATCTATTTCTCTCAAATGCTGAAATCAAGAAAGGCTTCATAATGAGTCACCCATATGCTTTTATGGATCAGAGATGTTGCACAGAAATATAACAATTATTGCTAACTGTCAAAACATTCAAGGGTAATATTATCTTTTAGGGATTGGACAAAAATAGTTGGTGTCATATATTTCAATAAAGATATAACACGATGACAATGGATTGACTTTGCTGCAAGGTCATGAAACATGTTAAGTACAGTTAAAACATTGTCCATTTTTTTTAAATAAATAACAGTTTTGCCTGGCTAATGCCATCTCTATGGTACAGCATCAGCGAGCTATTAGGCTACCACTAGATCTGGGGTAGGTTCCATACATTTTTTCAATATTTGTTCCATCACTGAGCATGAGTTTTGAATATAGTCCATACAGTCTCCGGTATTCAGTTGTTTTTTTATATGCCGAGTGAGTAACATCCGCCCTGGAAGTATCGCAACATCAACACACTATCAAATATCATGTCAACAAAGTTTAATGAATGCAATGTTCTTCTTCTCATGCTTTATTCTCTGCCGTTTCTATGGGGCAGCGGTGGCCGAACGGTTTGCGGAGCGGTCTTGATACCGGAAGGTCGCCAGTTCGAATCCCCGGACCGGCACGTTAAAATTAAGTGCCCTTGAGCAAGGCATTGAACCCCTACCATGAAATGTTCTATGAGCAGGGTGTGGCTGTAAACAAGCATCTCGAGCTTAGTCCACTTCCCTGGGTAAACAAAGAACTTTGCTTTGCTTTGCTTTCAGTCTCTGTGGAGCATCCTTTAGTCACAGGCGTAAACAATTCTCCACAATAACCTTCTGTCACAACTTGCATTCCAGCCTTGATCTGTATTTCAGCTAGCAGCTCTCAGTCAGATTTTTTTTTTTATACTTAGCTGAGCGGAACTAAACAGGGCTTTGAGAAGGACGCTGAAAAGAGTGACATTTTGTTCAGCTATATTTTGAAGGGAAGCCATGTTGTGGGCCTGTTCGCTGACACCTAGAGAGCCCATCCAAAGAAGGTCAGCAGCACTCTGTTTTGTGTCTCTTTGTGTGTCTGTGTGTGTGTGTGTGTGTCACTGTGTGTCACTGTGTGTGTGTGTGTGTGTGTGTGTGTGTGTGTGTGTGTGTGTGTGTGTGTGTGTGTGTGTGTGTGTGTGTGTGTGTGTGTGTGTGTGTGTCACACTCCAATCAACACACAGGAGTTCCAGTCTGTTGCGGACTTGGCCGCCAAGCTCCTTGCTGAGCCAATTCTGTTCAGACTGCAGGAGAGTCTGGGAATGTGTGTACATCAATCATCAACTAATAAAATCACTTTCTCAGATACAGAACCCACTCCACTGTCTGTGTGTGTGTGCGTGTGTGCGTGCGCGTGTGCGCCTGCGTGCGTGCCTGCGTGCGTGCCTGCGTGCGTGCCTGCGTGCGTGAGTGTGTATCATTATGCTCAATGTTATATATCAGAGGTAATGGTTGCACCTCATCATTCTCTGGAAAGCTTTTTTGAAGTCTTCATTGAAGATGGTGTAGATCAGAGGGTTGATGAGCGAGTTGAGGTAACCCAGCCACGTCAGGAAGTCGGCCGTCTCTATCGAGATGTCACACGAGCCACAGGTGTTGACGACCACCTCCTTGATGAAGAAGGGCAGCCAGCAGACCACGAAGGCCCCCAGGATCAGCCCCAGCGTGGACGCCGCCTTGCGCTCCCTGGAGCCCGAGATCCTCGGCCCCTGGGACAGCTGGCTCTGTCGCGAGCCGCCGCCGCCGCCGGCGCCGCTGCGGCGCGACTCGCTCCAGTGGGACTTCCTCCGGACGGGCTTGGAGACACGCACGCGCACGCGGTCACGGTCGCGGTCCCTTTCGCGCTCCTCCGTGGAGTCCGACTTCTCCGCGGGGTTCATGCAGGGGTCCGGGCTGCGAGGCCCCTCCCCGGCGGGGTGCGCCGAGGGGATGGCGCTCCCGTTGCTGCTGGCCATGCAGGAGTGGCGGCTGGCCCGACTGGCCTCCCGGCGCATGTAGAGGGTCTGCGCCGCCCGGTAGATCTTGTAGTACAGGATGAGTATGAGCAGCAGTGGGAGGTAGAAGGCTCCCAGGGTGGTGTACAGGGTGAAGGCCACGTGGTGGTGCCGGATGATGCACTCGTTCTCCTCCAGCGAGTCCACGCTGTGGTGCCGCCACAGCAGGGGCGGCGTGGAGATGAGCACGGACAGGAGCCACACCACGCCGATCATGGCGCCGGCCCGGGCGCCGGTGCGCTTGCGGGCGTACGCCACGGCGTCCGTGATGGCCCGGTAGCGGTCGAGGGCGATGACGGCCAGGTGCAGGATGGAGCACGTGCAGCACGTGATGTCCACGCTCAGCCAGACGGTGCACACCAGCCAGCCCATCACCCACGTCTCCTTCTGGATGTACACGATGCTGACGGGCATGACCAGCACGGCCACCAGCAGGTCGGTCACGGCCAGCGAGCAGATGAGGTAGTTGGCCGGGTGGTGCAGCTTGCGCGTCACGATGATGGCGCTGATGACCAGGCAGTTGATGATCGTGGTCAGGACGGCCAGCACCGACAGGGTCAGCGTGAGAAGGATCTTGCCCTGCGCCGCCGGGGGGTTTCCGGGGGCCTCCGCTGTGTCGTTGCCGCTGCTGCTGTTCGTGGCGAACCCCCCTTCGGTGCAGTTGGGAAAGTCCATTCTGCAAAGGAAGGAGGTGGAGAAGGCTGGGGATTAGCACGGCCCGGGGAAGCTCATGATGCCTTTCATAGCATCAAATGAAATCATGAATTTATAATTGTGCTGCGACTGTGCCAGTAAATTATTTGCAGCTTTTAATGTTACAGTATGTGGCTTCAACTCATGAGACATTTTACACTCAGAACT
Organism: Electrona antarctica; assembly: GCF_951216825.1. Lineage (NCBI taxonomy): Eukaryota > Metazoa > Chordata > Actinopteri > Myctophiformes > Myctophidae > Electrona > Electrona antarctica. The sequence goes on from NW_027638734.1 coordinate 169,617, forward strand.
GCATACAATGTTGTTGTTGCACACAGTTACAGTTACATGTTTAAGTAACGTTTAAGAACCCACCCTGGTCAAGTATTAGTTCTATATAGAGGGTTTAAGTTTAAAGATGTGTCGTAATATTTGTATTTTTTCCAGTTTTTTCATGTGATTATGAGATGACAGTGATGGTTGTTATGTTGTTATGTGCAATGATGTCTTCCCTTTGTATTCAGGGTTTCTTCCACCTCCCAAGCTAATCAAGGACGGTATTTAAACCCAGCCGTGCTCTCCAGCACTCATGCACAGTTTTTTCACAGAAACGACGCATACGTTTCCGCTCGCTACAAAGCATTCTAAACACTTAGCTCAGCCGAAACATACCTTCGTTATCTACAACGATATATTCGTTCCGATGGCCTCGGACGACGAGGATTTCTCGCCTACTCCACCTTCGCCATCGACAGAGAAAAAGAACGCCCCCCCCCCCCCCCCCCCCCGTGCTCTCATCACCACCCCCCGCCCCCCAAAAGAAAATGTTGTTTTTATGTGGGCACGCCCACCAGTTCATTAAGTATGCCTGGTTTGCCTGGTGGGTGGTGATGGATGGTGATCCAGCTGCAAATCATTTACTGGCACAGTCGCAGCACAATTATAAATTCATGATTTCATTCAGCTAATTGGCCGCCGACCCCCATCTGAAAATATGTAGTTCCAGGGACCTCCCAAGAAGCAAAGATTTGAGTTAAAAACGTTCGTTCTGAAAAGAATATATATTCCAAATTTGCACCACATTTTCACGATTTTTCAAAAATAGCAGACCTACAAGCTTGTAGCGCGCCACCGAGTAGCTTGTAGATCTGCTATTTTTCAATAGGTAAATTATAACAATGTTAAAAACACCAAAAAGGGGTTCCCGCCCAAAATGGGTTAATGGACTGGTTGACATGTCCACATAAAAATGACAAATGCTGTACAGTGTACACTGTTTTTGAAGAAATAAAATCCTCCTTATATAACAATACCTAATGATCATGTTTTATCCATCTTCAACTAAACACTGGGTGAAAACCGCCGCAGTGCCGACCTACAGTACAGTGCAGTATTATATATATTAATATATTATACCTGCTGAGGCTGAAAGCGGTCCCTCTGGTAGTGGCTTCAGTCTGTGACACACAGCCTGCTGTGATCCATCCACGGTCCACTCTCTGGAGGTCCGGCCATCCCTGGACACCCTGCGTCACCCAGGAAGCTGCATGTAGCCAGGAGAGAGAGGAGCAGGAGAGAGGAGAGAGGAGCCAGGAGAGAGAGGAGCAGGAGAGAGGAGAGAGGAGCCAGGAGAGAGAGGAGCAGGAGAGAGGAGAGAGGAGCCAGGATAGAGAGGAGCAGGAGAGAGGAGAGAGGAGCCAGGAGAGAGAGGAGCAGGAGAGAGGAGAGAGGAGCCAGGAGAGAGAGGAGCAGGAGAGAGGAGAGAGGAGCCAGGAGAGAGAGGAGCAGGAGAGAGGAGAGAGGAGCCAGGAGAGAGAGGAGCAGGAGAGAGGAGAGAGGAGCCAGGAGAGAGAGGAGCAGGAGAGAGGAGAGAGGAGCCAGGATAGAGAGGAGCAGGAGAGAGGAGAGAGGAGCCAGGAGAGAGAGGAGCAGGAGAGAGGAGAGAGGAGCCAGGATAGAGAGGAGCAGGAGAGAGGAGAGAGGAGCCAGGAGAGAGAGGAGCAGGAGAGAGGAGAGAGGAGCCAGGAGAGAGAGGAGCAGGAGAGAGGAGAGAGGAGCCAGGAGAGAGAGGAGCAGGAGAGAGGAGAGAGGAGCCAGGATAGAGAGGAGCAGGAGAGAGGAGCAGGAGAGAGGAGAGAGGAGCCAGGATAGAGAGGAGCAGGAGAGAGGAGCCAGGATAGAGAGGAGCAGGAGAGAGGAGCCAGGATAGAGAGGAGCAGGAGAGAGGAGAGAGGAGCCAGGATAGAGAGGAGCAGGAGAGAGGAGAGAGGAGCCAGGAGAGAGAGGAGCAGGAGAGAGGAGAGAGGAGCCAGGAGAGAGAGGAGCAGGAGAGAGAGGAGCAGGAGAGAGAGGAGCAGGAGAGAGGAGAGAGGAGCCAGGATAGAGAGGAGCAGGAGAGAGGAGAGAGGAGCCAGGAGAGAGAGGAGCCAGGAGAGAGAGGAGCAGGAGAGAGGAGAGAGGAGCCAGGAGAGAGAGGAGCCAGGAGAGAGAGGAGCAGGAGAGAGGAGAGAGGAGCCAGGAGAGAGAGGAGCCAGGAGAGAGAGGAGCAGGAGAGAGGAGAGAGGAGCCAGGAGAGAGAGGAGCAGGAGAGAGGAGAGAGGAGCCAGGAGAGAGAGGAGCAGGAGAGAGGAGAGAGGAGCCAGGAGAGAGAGGAGCAGGAGAGAGGAGAGAGGAGCCAGGAGAGAGAGGAGCAGGAGAGAGGAGCAGGAGAGAGGAGAGAGGAGCAGGAGAGAGAGGAGCAGAGGCGGAGGGGTCATTTCCAGTGGTGGAAAAAGTACAAACATATTTTACTTAAAGGACCACTTCACCACTTTTCAACTTCTCTTCCTATAATCCACCATTTTTTCCTACTCAGTCTGTGTCTCATAGGAGGGCTGTGGGCAGTTCAGGAACCCGTCCACCAGTGACATCATCGATGGTGAATCCAAGCTAATAGAAACTGCAGGCTTTCTTTTCCTGAAAAGTTGCAATGCAAAAGTTGAAGCCATCGTTCTCACGATAATAAAAATCTAAATATATTTTAAAACAAAAACAAAATCTGCCTAATGATGATGTCACTGGTGGACGGGTGTCCGAACTGCCCAAAGCCCTCCTATGAGACACAGACTGAGTAGGAAAAAAATGGTGGTGTTTTATCATGAACATTAGTGAGGACCAATTATATGAAGACATGTTGAAAAGTGGTGAAGTGGTCCTTTAAGTAAAAGTACAGTTATTCTACTTGAAAGTTACTTAAGTAAAAGTAACCAATTAGAAGTAAAAGTATAAAAGTAGCTCACATTAAATGTACTTAAGTATCAAAAGTACTTGGTTTTAAAAATGTACTTAAGTATAAAAGTACAAGTAAAAAGTACAAAATGCTTTTCAAAATGCCTACAAAGAAATTAAGTCCAAAATGTTTCATCCTGTCAAAAGTGGCTTGCCATTCATTATCAATGGCATTTAATGTTATTATAAAATATATTTCACAGTCAAATACATATTAATTTAGGGGTCCTTGAATGGAGAGAGCCAATGCAAAACAGACATCATATTAAGCCCCACCCACTCCACTCTGCGAGGGCATTGGGCAAGCTGTCCTGTCACCCATCACAAAGATGGAGTGTCGCGATTTTTTTCCACCCTAAAACATGTTCATCAGCTCTTATTGTTATATAAGGAGGTATACTTTTTTCAAAAAAGTGTAAAGTATTTGTTAAAATGTTGTTTTTATGTGGGCACGCCCACCAGTTCATTAAGTATGCCTGGTTTGCCTGGTGGGTGGTGATGGATGGTGATCCACCTGAACTGAAGCCGCACCCACAGCTGTAGTTGTATGATAAAAGTGTGTGTGTGGAGACCTGAAGAAACCCTAAATATAAAGTGAATATATCATTGCACATAAAAACACCTCCAGGGTGTCTAATGAAGTACTGTCACCTCATAGACACATGAAAAACTGGAAAAATACAAAAATTGTGGCACTGTAAATGATTTCTCCATATAAATAATCGATCAAGAGCCAGAGCTTGAAAATGTCTTCTAAATCTAGTCAACAAAGCCTGCAGTATAGGCTATGAGATGTGGATGACATAATGTTATTTCAATAAAGTAGAAATACGAGGGAGAAAGTTGAAACAGCTTTAACTTTAATGACCGTCCCGTTCGACAGAAGTTTTGATGCAATGTAGAATGTACTAGACAATGTACAAGACTACAGTGAGTAGTATTGTCATCACCTGGGTGGGTGAGTTGTGTTGTACTGGAATGTGTTCACAACACCATCACCTGGGTGGGTGAGTTGTGTTGTACCGGTATGTGTTCACCTGGGTGGGTGAGTTGTGTTGTACTGGAATGTGTTCACAACACCATCACCTGGGTGGGTGAGTTGTGTTGTACCGGAATGTGTTCACAACACAGCCATGGAAAATAACAGCTATGATGACGAGCTGTCGAGCTGACGAAAACAGAGCCGATGCAGAAGCAGCGTGCGCGTGTACACACACAGTCACACACACACACACACACACACACACACACACACACACACACTTTATTCACCGCACCAGAGAGAGAGAGAAACGGGCGCTTCTGTCCATCTTTTCACCACCATCTCTGTGTGAATGTGAACGAATGAGTGAGGGCGAGGCGATGACTTTATAAACGTTATGCTGAAAATGTGGGGATTGTGAAATGACTGAAATCAAGCGAGCCCCGCATATTTCGCATGTTGTGCGCTCACTGCGCGGAAATATGCGATTAAGATTTTAATTTGTAACGAAAGGTGTCCAATTTTAATGTAGCAGATTAAAAGTACGATTTTTTTCCTTGTAAATGTAACGAAGTAAAAGTAAAATACTCAATAAAAGTACAAATTCTCAAAACTTGTACTTAAGTACAGTAACGAAGTAATTGTACTTCGTTACTTTACACCACTTTGTCATTTCAGGAAAAAGGAAAACAGAACTATGGGGTTTTCATTATTATATATATATATTTTTTAATTTAAATAAATTAGGACACCAAAAATAGGGACGCCAGCTTGAAAGTGCAAGGAATGTATGGCTGCAGACATAGACAAGACAACATAATGCATGTCAAATGTCACAATAAATACAAAAAATTAAATCAAATACATAAATGACGACCCTGGAAAAAAAGAGAACAAAGTGACAGCGGAAAGAAATCTATATATTCTTATCTTATAAAAAATACTTCCAATCGTATGTTACTCTTTACTGAGACTGTCGCTGTCCTCGTTTGGTATTGAGTCCGTCGTCGACCCACACTGACTGCCTAGGCCTGACTCACACCTTCACATCTAGCATACAACATTGATTCAGATTCAGATTCAGATACCTTTATTTGCCATTTGTGTATATACTGTACACACATAGGAATTTGCTTTGACATAACATGAGTGCATTCAATTCTTTTTTCACAAATACCAACAGACATAAGACAACACCGTGCAGGGAAATAAATATAAAGTGCAGGGCAGTAGTTCATAGTGCATCAAATGTTGCCGGTGATTAAAGTGCCGGTGTCACTAGGAGGCAGGGGTGGAAGGGAAGCCAGAGTCACTAGGAGGCAGGGGTGGAAGGGAAGCCAGAGTCACTAGGAGGCAGGGGTGGAAGGGAAGCCAGAGTCACTAGGAGGCAGGGGTGGAAGGGAAGCCAGAGTCACTAGGAGGCAGGGGTGGAAGGGAAGCCAGAGTCATTGAGCAGCCTGGCAGCTGAGGGGAAAAAACTGTGTCTGTGGCGGGCTTTCGTAGCCTTCGGCAGCCGCAGTCTTCTCCCAGAGGGGAGCAGGGTGAGGAGGCCGTGGCCAGGGTGGGAGGAGTCGGCCATAATCTTCCTTGCTCTCTTCAGCGCCCTGGCGTCGTGCAGGGACTTGAGGGAGGACAGAGGGCGGCCAATCACCCTCTGCAGCTTGGTGAGGTCTTTAGCAGCAGCAGCAGGGAACCAGGTGATGATGGAGTGTGTGAGGATGGACTCCACAATGGCTGTGTAGAACTGAGCCATCATGAGCCTCGACAGCCTGAATTTTTTCAGCTGTTGGAGGAAGTACAGCCTCTGCTGGGCCTTCTTCAGGAGGGCCATGATGTTCAGCTCCCACTTGAGGTCCCGAGAGATTGTCATGCCCAGGAACCGGCATGACTCCACTGAGGTCACCGGGGTGTCTCCCAGCATGATGGGAGGGGGCGGGGCTGCGTTCCTGCGGAAGTCCACCACCATCTCCACTGTCTTAAGAGCATTAAGCTCCAGGTTGTAGTTGCTGCACCAACTCTGCAGCCGCTCGATCTCCCTCCTGTAGGACGACTCATCCCCCTTAGAGATGAGGCCCACCAGGGTGGTATCGTCAGCAAACTTCAGGAGCTTGACTGACGGATGGAGGGAAACACAGCTGTTGGTGTACGAGGGAGAACAGAAGTGTGGACAGGACACAGCTCTGCGGGGAGCCGGTGTTGGTGGACCTGGAGCTGGAAATGTTCTTCCCCAGCTTCACCCGTTCGTAAGAAAGTCCGTAATCCACCTGCGAATGGAGTCCGGCACTTGCAGCAGGGACAGCTGGTGCTCCAGGATGGATGGCAGGATCGTGTTGAAGGCAGAGCTGAAGTCCACGAACAGGATCCTGGCGTAGTTGCCTGCAGTGTCAAGGTGTTCTAGCGTATAGTGCAGGGCTATGTTCACGGCGTCCTCCGTGGATCTATTGGCCCTGTACGCAAACTGCATCGGGTGGAAAAGGGCGGGACGGAACCTCTCTTTCTCGAATCTGCAGTAGAACTCATTGAGCTCGTTAGCAAGGGGGAGGTTGTCAGACGCCTGTGGAGACTTGGGCTTGTAATTGGTGATGCATGCTAGATGTATGAAAGGGTTTGTTTACATCTTGCCCCAATGCATTTCCAATGGAAGTCACATGGTTTGACACAACATTTGTGTTGTATGGCTTTCGGCTGTGTTTCGACTGCCCCCCACCCCCTCATACAACACAAATGTTGTGTCAAACCATGTGACTCCCATTGGAAATGCACTGTGAGCTTGCATCAGCAGCAGCTATACATCAATCTGTTGTGAAGGTGTGAGTCAGGCCCTAGCGATCAGCTACACATCAATCTGTTGTGAAGGTGTGAGTCAGGCCCAGCGATCAGTGGGCAACCAGCGGCCGTGGTGGGTGTGAGTGAATCTGGTTGCGTATCTGCATTGTACAGTTGAGTACAGAACGCCTTTCACTCTCTCCCTTCGCTCTCCGTGCTCAGCATTCTCAATATGCATGAGTGGGAATAGAATATAGTTGCTATAGAAACAAGTTATTTTTTTGCCATCGGTGGAAGATAATTAAGTACATTTGCTCAAATACAGGAGGTAGTAAACTTTAGTAGTTACTTTGTAGAATGTTGTATTAATTTATCATTGCAAAACATACATTAACCACTTCAGCCCTATGCGTTGGCTATTTGATCATAGCTGATTGTGAGCTTTTAGATATGCCCGAGTAGTAATTTACTTTTTTTCATCGGTTCGATGAATCAATCGGACAGATTAATTAATCAGGTCTGTCTTTACAGACAAAACAAGCCCAAATAACAGCTTGAACAGATCTACAAGCTCACAATATTAAATATAAGGCTATATAAAAAGTTAAATCTGACTTCCCTAAGCCTGCAGTGCAGACACCCTGTTACATGTATTTTTCAGAATGTGTCAGGATCTGCCTTCTGTGTGTTGTGATATGGTGTTCTTGATTCTTATTTTGAAGTGATGCTTTTGTGTTTCCTGTCCTCCTTTGTAGTAGTTTCCTGCCTTGTCTCACCTTCCCTGATCTTTGGTTCTTTGTTTCACATGTGTCTTGTTTCCCCCTCAGCCAATCACCTGTGTCTTGTTTTCCCCTCAGCCAATCCTTGTGTTGATTTGATTTGAGTTCACCTGTGTCCTGTTAATCGTGTGCCTATTTAAGCCCTGTGTTTGGTTGTGTTCTCTGTTGGATTATTGTCTTGTATCCTGAGTTTCAAAGTCTGTTCGTTTGATGGTGTTGCTCTCCTGCAAACCTCTGTCTAATTAAACTTCCACTTCCTGACATGAATCAAATCAACACAAGGATTGGCTGAGGGGAAAACAAGGTGTTGGTGGTGGGCGGTCGATGGTCGTCAAGGCTAAATGGCGGCTGATTGAAACAAGCGTGGCAGTTTGTTCACTTAACGCCCTTTCACTGGTCGACTGCTTCCTGTGAGCTTTGAATTGGCTTTTTTATTTGTATGTTTAAAGGCTAAAGCACTGCAGGCATATATCGTTATGAGGCAGTTCTCTCTCTGTCATGGCGGCACACGTCCACCGGGGGAGCCACTGATCTAATGTCATATTTCACAATGTCATATTTTCGACCAAAGGTCGCAGTTAACTATGGAATCGTGCACTTTTTGTCCGTCAGTGTGTCACTCAAAACCCCCATACATGGGGAAAGCCCCCATATATTGTGCCCAGGTCTCGTGACATCACTATGACAATGATAGTAAATCAGGGATCATAGTAAATGCGACCTGCTGTCGCAATTAAGCCCATATATGGGCATCAATATTAGTATATGGATATGGATATATAACATATGTTCTGACATTCCATCTGTTGATCTTTTCCCATCCATCCTTCCTCTTTGATGTTTCCCTTTTGACTGATACCTGTCCATTTAAACTCTAGACGGGTCTGGCCCCAAAATTATTTGTGCAGCCGACAAGTCGGCGAAAACTAGAGTTCTCAACAGGCCCCGAAAATCAAACCCTGCACACTCAAGACACTGCCCCCCAGCTGCCACCCTTAGATCTCCATATATGCAGCTGACCTGTTCTGACATTCCATATGTTAATCTGACCTCATCAAACCCTGTTTACTCAAGACACGTTCCATATATGGCCAGTGAAGCGACCTCAAAGGGTCGAGGTCACTTCTCGCCCTCAGGTGTCTTACTGGTATAAGGTAGCCTACTACCCTCAGGTGTCTTACTGGTATAAGGTAGCCTACTACCCTCAGGTGTCTTACTGGTATAAGGTAGCCTACTACCCTCAGGTGTCTTACTGGTATAAGGTAGCCTACTACCCTCAGGTGTCTTACTGGTATAAGGTAGCCTACTACCCTCAGGTGTCTTACTGGTATAAGGTAGCCTACTACCCTCAGGTGTCCTACTGGTATAAGGCAGCCTACTACCCTCAGGTGTCTTACTGGTATAAGGTAGCCTACTACCCTCAGATGTCTTACTGGTATAAGGTAGTGGTTAATATGGCTACTAACCACTTAAACCCTCAGGTGTCTTACTGGTATAAGGTAGCCTACTACCCTCAGGTGTCTTACTGGTATAAGGTAGCCTACTACCCTCAGGTGTCTTACTGGTATAAGGTAGTGGTTAATATGGCTACTAACCACTTAAACCCAACACTTAGTTTACTGGATTCCCAGGTGCTCCACTAGGCCTCTATAATGTTTTCGCTCTGTACACTAAATATCATTGCAGACTATTAGCCAATCTACAAAGATCACAATGCGTCGCAGGCTCGCGGCGCATTGTGATCATATCATAGCTAAAGGGATTATTGAACAACACCACCCCTTAAGTATGACATAATGACACCTGGCAGGAGATAATAGACTAGACTATGATAGAGAAAATAATGAAAATAAAGACATCAAAATAACTATTTGAGGCTAGATGACTTTTAGCCACTTGCTGGAGTCAGTGGATATCCACTCGCTGGAGTCAGTGGATATCCACTGACTCGCTGGAGTCAGTGGATATCCACTCGCTGGAGTCAGTGGATATCCACTCGCTGGAGTCAGTGGATATCCACTCGCTGGAGTCAGTGGATATCCACTCGCTGGAGTCAGTGGATATAATGGAGTCAGTGGATATAATGGAGTCAGTGGATATCCAGAAATAACATTTTGCCAATGTTTTGGGATTGAGAATTAACTCAATCCCAAAGTGTTGCCAAATTGAAATTAGAGTTGCTGCAAAATGAGCTGAACATTAATGTTGGTTCTACTGCTTTTCCAGAGTAGAATTAATTTGCTGCAGTAAAGCTGAGGCTAAAAGCCTCTGCGTCACAAAACAACTATTCATCTCACATGTGGTATCATTGTCTTTCTTTCTGTCTTTCTTTCTTTCTTTCTTTCTCTCTTTCTTTCTCTCTTTCTTTCTTTCTTTCTTTCTTTCTTTCTTTCTTTATCTCTTTCTTTATCTCTTTCTCTCTTTCTTTCTTTCTTTCTTTCTTTCTTTCTTTCTTTATCTCTTTCTTTCTTTCTTTCTCTCTTTCTTTCTTTCTTTCTTTCTTTATCTCTTTCTTTCTTTCTTTCTCTCTTTCTTTCTTTCTCTCTTTCTTTCTTTCTTTCTCTCTTTCTTTCTCTCTTTCTTTCTTTCTTTATCTCTTTCTTTCTTTCTTTCTTTCTTTCTTTCTTTCTTTATCTCTTTCTTTCTTTCTTTCTCTCTTTCTTTCTTTCTTTCTTTCTTTATCTCTTTCTTTCTCTTTCTTTCTTTCTTTCTTTCTTTCTTTCTTTCTCTCTTTCTTTCTTTATCTCTTTCTTTCTTTCTTTCTTTCTTTCTTTCTCTCTTTCTTTCTTTCTTTCTTTATCTCTTTCTTTCTTTCTTTCTTTCTTTCTCTCTTTCTTTCTTTCTTTCTTTATCTCTTTCTTTCTTTCTTTCTTTCTTTCTTTCTTTCTTTCTCTCTTTCTTTCTTTCTTTCTTTATCTCTTTCTTTATCTCTTTCTTTCTTTCTCTCTTTCTCTCTTTCTTTCTTTCTTTCTTTCTTTCTTTCTTTCTTTCTTTCGGGGCGGCGGTGGCTCAGGGGTAGAGTGGCCACTAGGGGGCGGCAGTGGCTCAGGGGTAGAGTGGCTGGATGGAAACCGTGAGGTTGCCAGTTCGAACCCTGTGGGCTCCCCCAGAGGTACTGTCGAAGTGTCCTTGAGCAAGACACTGAACCCCAAATTGCTCCCGATGTGCTAGTTGGTGCCCTGCATGGTTTCCGCTGCCATCGGTGTATGAATGTGTGTGTGAATGGGTGAATGTAATGCACCATCTATGTAAAGGTGTGTGAATGTGTGTGTGAATGGGTGACTGTAATGCACCATCTCTGTAAAGGTGTGTGAATGTGTGTGTGAATGGGTGAATGTAATGCACCATCTATGTAAAGGTGTGTGAATGTGTGTGTGACTGGGTGAATGTAATGCACCATCTATGTAAAGCACCTTGGATAAAGGCGCTATATAAATGCACCATTTACCATTTTTCTTTCTTCCTTCAAAGGCATTCCATAGAGTCAGCCTCTGGACTCGGGCACAATTCTTCATGTATTATCTCTGAAATGGTGTCTGTTCCTGCATGCCTATTGGCTTTTGAAATGGTGAAATTTAAAGTAAATACAAGTACAATGGGAGGGATTATCAGGTATTATCATATCATACTTATTCCTCTATTGCCACATGCAAATTATTGCTGACCTTCCTTCCATCATACTGTAATATGATACAATAGTGCAGCTGTGAGTGTATGTGTGTGCGCTCGTGTGCGTCATGCGTGCATGTGCGCGTGTGTGTGTTTTTGTTATTTCCGCAAATCATTATGAACACATGATGTGTGTGTGTGTGTGTGCTGCTGTCCCTACTGTATTTGCATGATTGATATGAATTATGTTTCGGGAGCCAGACTTTCATTATACGTTCAACAACAGATGCAAAGCAGCTCTGCCGCCAACTACAGTATGTTCAGAAATAAAATAACACCACAGGAGCCAACGAGGCTACACCTGGAATAACACCACAGGAGCCAACGAGGCTACACCTGGAATAACACCACAGGAGCCAACGAGGCTACACCTGGAATAACACCACAGGAGCCAACGAGGCTACACCTGGAATAACACCACAGGAGCCAACGAGGCTACACCTGAAATAACACCACAGGAGCCAACGAGGCTACACCTGGAATAACACCACAGGAGCCAACGAGGCTACACCTGGAATAACACCACAGGAGCCAACGAGGCAACACCTGGAATAACACCACAGGAGCCAACGAGGCTACACCTGGAATAACACCACAGGAGCCAACGAGGCTACACCTGGAATAACACCACAGGAGCCAACGAGGCTACACCTGGAATAACACCACAGGAGCCAACGAGGCTACACCTGGAATAACACCACAGGAGCCAACGAGGCAACACCTGGAATAACACCACAGGAGCCAACGAGGCTACACCTGGAATAACACCACAGGAGGAGCCAACGAGGCTACACCTGGAATAACACCACAGGAGCCAACGAGGCTACACCTGGAATAACACCACAGGAGCCAACGAGGCTACACCTGAAAATATACCACAGGAGCCAACGAGGCTACACCTGGAATAACACCACAGGAGCCAACGAGGCTACACCTGGAATAACACCACAGGAGCCAACGAGGCAACACCTGGAATAACACCACAGGAGCCAACGAGGCTACACCTGGAATAACACCACAGGAGCCAACGAGGCTACACCTGGAATAACACCACAGGAGCCAACGAGGCTACACCTGGAATAATACCACAGGAGCCAACGAGGCTACACCTGAAAATATACCACAGGAGCCAACGAGGCTACACCTGGAATAACACCACAGGAGCCAACGAGGCTACACCTGGAATAACACCACAGGAGCCAACGAGGCTACACCTGAAAATATACCACAGGAGCCAACGAGGCTACACCTGGAATAACACCACAGGAGCCAACGAGGCTACACCTGGAATAACACCACAGGAGCCAACGAGGCAACACCTGGAATAACACCACAGGAGCCAACGAGGCTACACCTGGAATAACACCACAGGAGCCAACGAGGCTACACCTGGAATAACACCACAGGAGCCAACGAGGCTACACCTGGAATAATACCACAGGAGCCAACGAGGCTACACCTGGAATAACACCACAGGAGCCAACGAGGCAACACCTGGAATAACACCACAGGAGCCAACGAGGCTACACCTGGAATAACACCACAGGAGCCAACGAGGCTACACCTGGAATAACACCACAGGAGCCAACGAGGCTACACCTGGAATAACACCACAGGAGCCAACGAGGCTACACCTGGAATAACACCACAGGAGCCAACGAGGCTACACCTGGAATAACACCACAGGAGCCAACGAGGCTACACCTGGAATAACACCACAGGAGCCAACGAGGCTACACCTGGAATAATACGACAGGAGCCAACGAGGCTACACCTGGAATAACCTATTTTGGGCGGGAACCCGTTTTGGTGTTTGGCTATTGAGAAATAGCAGATCTACAAGCTCATAGCGCGCCACTGACATAGAAACATAGCTTTTTCAGAAAACTGTCAGGATGTAGAAGACATTTTTAGAATCTGATCTCAGGTCAAAATGGGATAACACCACAGGAGGAGCGACTGAGGCTACACCTGGGATAACACCACAGGAGGAGCGACTGAGGCTACACCTGGGATAACACCACAGGAGGAGCGACTGAGGCTACACCTGGGATAACACCACAGGAGGAGCGACTGAGGCTACACCTGGGATAACACCACAGGAGGAGCGACTGAGGCTACACCTGGGATAACACCACAGGAGGAGCGACTGAGGCTACACCTGGGATAACACCACAGGAGGAGCGACTGAGGCTACACCTGGGATAACACCACAGGAGGAGCGACTGAGGCTACACCTGGGATAACACCACAGGAGGAGCGACTGAGGCTACACCTGGGATAACACCACAGGAGGAGCGACTGAGGCTACACCTGGAATAACACCACAGGAGGAGCGACTGAGGCTACACCTGGGATAACACCACAGGAGGAGCGACTGAGGCTACACCTGGAATAACACCACAGGAGGAGCGACTGAGGCTACACCTGGATAACACCACAGGAGGAGCGACTGAGGCTACACCTGGGATAACACCACAGGAGGAGCGACTGAGGCTACACCTGGGATAACACCACAGGAGGAGCGACTGAGGCTACACCTGGGATAACACCACAGGAGGAGCGACTGAGGCTACACCTGGGATAACACCACAGGAGGAGCGACTGAGGCTACACCTGGAATAACACCACAGGAGGAGCGACTGAGGCTACACCTGGGATAACACCACAGGAGGAGCGACTGAGGCTACACCTGGAATAACACCACAGGAGGAGCGACTGAGGCTACACCTGGATAACACCACAGGAGGAGCGACTGAGGCTACACCTGGGATAACACCACAGGAGGAGCGACTGAGGCTACACCTTGGGATAACACCACAGGAGGAGCGACTGAGGCTACACCTGGGATAACACCACAGGAGGAGCGACTGAGGCTACACCTGCCGTTGGCTGCCGATAAGCTCCACGGAGCAGGAGCTGCCAATACGTCTCTGTCATTGCCATGCCCCAAAACAAGTCCCACGTTGCCCCTACATTCTCTGTTTTAATGGATTCTACATGGATTCTTATATAAGGTAGAATGCATAAGACCCACATCTGTTAACTCATTCCAGGCCAGCAGGGGGCGCCGATAGTTCAGCAACCGCCACCGTTCACCACCATTCTATATTTGGCTGTAGAAGAAGACGGCCTCCTTCGTAACCCAAAACAACAATGGCGAAGGTGGTCGCGGACGTCGATCGGACTAATCACTGGCTAAGAGTCTTTAGATGCGTTCATATTTTAGACGCGCGGTCACGGGGAAGAGCTATTGAGCCACTAAACACAGTCGCTGTATTAATCCATTTGAAATGGAAAACTCTTAAAAAGGCCTAGAAAGGCCTCATCCACTATACCTTGATTAGCGGTAAGCCAACTTTATAGTTTTATCATTAATTAGAGCACTAATTGACACGTTAAAGGCCTCGTTGGCCGAGTGGGATCTCATTAAAAAGACGTTAAAGGAGTCCTTAGCCAGGGTTGAGTTAACAACCACCAACTGGAGTCACAGGGTTATCATGCAAAACGGATGCAAAACGGATGCAAAACGGATGCAAAACTGATGCAAAACTGATGCAAAACAGATGCAAAACGGATGCAAAACTGATGCAAAACGGATGCAAAACGGATACCTGATGAAGACCCAGTGTGGTCAAAACGTTGTTATCACGATGATCCTCTAATATCCCATTCTGACCTGAGATCAGATATCAAAATGTCTTCTACACCTGACAGTTTTCTGAAAAAGCTATGTTTCTATGTCAGTCGTTCTTTTTCGGATTTTTCGAAAATAGCAGACCTACAAGCTCGTAGCGCGCCACTCGGTGGCGCGCTATGAGCTTGTAGATCTGCTATTTTTCAATAGCTAAAGCATAACATAATGCTAACACCAAAAGGGGTTCCCGCCCAAAATGGGATAAAGTTGCCTGGGAGCTGAGACAGACTGCGGACATGCATGCCTTCCTATTTTCCTTTTGATTATCATGCAAAACTATAACCTTGAACACTACTGTAGATATATATGCTTTCGGTGATGCTTCTGCAGTTCTGAGTTGAGCAAATAACAGATCAGCTGACAAAAATAAAACGCTTCAGACCCAATATGGAGATCACAGACCCATCCAACCTACTAACTATAGACCCTGACCGATGGTAGATTGTTGGGTCTGATGCTGATCCCGATTTTGGAGACTATAGCCTACTAGCCTTCCTAATTGCCTAATGTTTTTATATATTTAGAGTACAGCCGAT